>NC_092518.1:566224-617300 GCF_047511675.1 Marmota flaviventris
TCTCGGCGCTGCCCAGGGGCCCTGGACAAACCCTCAGCAGGGGACGCAGAAGCAGGAGCAGGTGGGGGCTGGGCTCCTCGTGCCACCTGCAGCGCCGCCCGCCGCCACCAGGGGCCGAGAGGAGCTGGGCAGGACCCCGACGGCTGGTGCGCGAGGGGCGGCCTAGGGAGGGGGCGCCCTGGGGAGAGGGCCACCTGGGGAGGTGGGCGGAGCTCCAGGAAGGGACGCACCTGGGGACTGGGGAGGGGTCACCTGGGGCACGGGGTTGCCTGGGGGAAGGGCACCCCTGGGGAGGTGGCGTTTGGGGAGGGGGCGCGCCTGGGGAGGGGATCACTTGGGGAGGGTTTGCAAGGGGCAGGGCGCCCCTGGGGAGGTGGTGCTTGGGGAGGGGGCGCACTTGGGGAGGGGTCACGTGGACAGGGGGTCGCCTGGTGCGGGGCCTCACGGGGGAGGGGGTTGCTGGGGGAAGGGCGCTCCTGGGGAGGTGGCGCTTGGGGAGGGGGCGCTGGAGCGGCACAGGCCGTGCCTGGGGAGGGGCTTCTTGACCCCGGAGCTCCCGAGGCGGCGCGCGCCCTGGGGGGATGCGCCCGGGGAGGGGGCGGGAGCGGACCAAGGCCCCGGTCTCGGAGGACAGGGCCACCCTCCCTCAGCTCGGTCAGTAGCCTCTGGCTGCTTCTCCGCCCACCAACCCTAGGACAGAATCAGAAGTTGGGTAGGGCCCGTGCGGGTGGGCGGTCCCCAGAGGGTCAGACGGTCCCTCTTCCCTCCCCGGGGTCTCTCAGTCCCCTGGACGGCGGGGCAAGAAGCAGCCAGAAACCTGGACCCAGGGCGGTATTGCACCCTTGGGGTCACGTGGGTCCCCAGGGTGCCTCCCGGGGGCGCACCCAGAGCTCTGTCCAGGAGCGCGGGCACTGGCCTGGGTTTGTCCAGCGGGTGTCCACCAGGGGGTGTCCGCCTCCCAAAGCGGAAAGGTTCTGAAACAATGAGGCTGATGTCTAGTACCGCCCACTCCAAGCCAAGTGGGAGGCCAGCAGTCAGCCCCTGGGATTCTGTCTGGGCACCCCGGTTCCTCATCCGTTAGGGAACACCTCGGTCCTTTCCCTAGGACAACAAGTCACCTCCCTGACCTACTGATCTCTTTTCCTTGGGACGAAGACCAAGTCTTGCTCAGCTGATGAGACTGTCACTAAGTTACGGAGGCTGGCCTCCAACGTGTGATCCTCCTGCCCCAGCCTCCTGAGCGGCTGAGTCGCGACGAGGAGAGACCCAGAGACCAGCAGAGAGGTTGACAGGATCACTCAGGGTGCCCTTCCCCCCCCCACCCTGTGGCTTCCGCCACTCACTCGGCGGCGCCTTTGACCGAGGACCCCTCTTAAGATTGCTCACAGGGCACCAAACCACACACACAGGACCGCGGAGCAAAACAAAAAGAAGAAGAAGAAGAAAAGAAACCCAAAAATCCCCTTTTTGACTTTAAAAACAGAACCTCGGGACTGTGGTTTCTGTTTATAGAATGTGACCCCAACGGCGGGTGGGGAGGGGTGTCTTGTTTGTGTCGCCTGAAACTCACATTTCGGAAGCTCAGTGGATTCGGTTGGGCCGCGCGCGCTCTTTGCTCTGATTAAAACTCGCGGGGAACCCGGGTTTTCGGAGCCAGCGCCCACCACGGGCCTGTTGGTGCCCTGCTGGCTGGGGACCCAGGGGCCACCTCTCTCAGGACCCTCTCTGGGGGTCCCCTCTAAGCGGAATAACTGGGGAACTTGGGCTGCGACTTTGCAAAGCGCGCTGATGAGGTTTGGCTCTCTTCTCATCTGTGCCTCCAAGAGGGGAGCCTGTCAGTGACCTGTGCATGTCCCAATTCCCTGCTGGACCCTCGCTCTCTCCCAACAAGCCTCTCGTGTCCCCTGCCGAGGCGTACAAGTGAGGACAAGGCGGCTTACCTGCACCTGTGGCGGCCAGAGTCACAGCTCCCTGCGGCAGGGTCTCAGGCGGGAAAGTGGGATCCGAGACAGCGTCCCCAACCAGCCTCGGAGCGCTGGACTCCCGAAGCCAGCCCGTCGCCAGACCCCCTCAAGTGCCTCTGAGTCAGCCCGTGTCGGCACCCAGGTCCCGGGAAGCGCCCCTGGCTCTCGGCAGCAGCAGCAGCCGTGCACTCGCCGGCCATGCGTCCCGCGCCGCCCTCTCCAAATGCAAATTATTCAAAGTCCACCTCCCAGCGACAGCGAGCCCGGCGACCGCAGTTGGGGACTTGAGTGAGGTGGAAAAGGAAACCTGTGTTGAAATTTCCTGTCACACTGCACTCGCTCGCTCGCTCGTACCGAGAAGCCGCCGGCGCGCCCGTGCGCCACGCCTGCCTCCGCAGATCCTCGGTCTCCACGGAGGATGGGGGCCCCCTGCAGCCTCCACCCGCGCCTTGGACCTCTGCACCCGGGAAAGGAGGAAGCATTTTATTTTTCTAAGCTGGACTTGTCGTCCCAGTTGGGACCAATTTCCGTTTTTTATTTTTTAAGTAAAAAAAAAAAAGAAAGAAAGAAAGATAAATATGTATATTTGTGAGCAGAGCGTATTTCCTCTCGGGCTGAGCAGCTGCGCGCATTGCGACATCTTGTCGTCCTAGGAAGCTAGAATGTCACATGTGAATGGCCTGGGGTCACTACTGCCTGCCACCCGTTGCTCCTGGACACGGGCTTCACACTGTGCCCTGGACCTGGTGATCTCAGGACCCCACGGGTGGCATCTCAGGCACCAGCCCCCCGGGCCGTGTCACCCACATGCCCTGCAGATGGCTCAATCCGACATTCCCCGGGGGTGGTGCCTCGCTGTGACATCACGCTCTGCATATCCCGCCCCCCTGGGCGCTGGGGACAGCTGGGAGGGGGCGTGGATTCCCGGGGCCCTCCTGAGCCCCTGGTGTGGCCCTCCACCCACCACCGCCCAGTCTTGCTGCTGGGTGCACGATGCTGACTCGGTTGGTCATGGGGCACCTTAGAGGGTACACGGTGCCGGACAGTCCTAGGCACGGGGTCAGCAGGGGCTCCCAACAGCAAAGTCACTAGCAAAAAAAAAATCGTAAGAGTGGCATGGGACAGATTGGGGCCCTTATTGACAGTCCAAGCTGAACCCAAGGTTTCTAGCTCAAGGGGAAAGTCCACCTCTGAGCGGGCACAGTGCCCAGTCTTCTGCTGGGGCCTGCAGCTGATGGACGTGGGCCCACACGCCGTGCGGAGGACCGGTCTGCTTTTCTCCAGCCTCTGGGGACTTTGGCAAACACCCTCAGGGATGCCATCGGAAATGGATTCATCCTGAGCGCCCCTCAGGTCAGCCAGGTGGACAGGACTGGCTGATGTCGCTGAGCATGATAGTCTCCCGCTCCATGCATTTTACCGGCAAATGCCATCCCTTCGTTCTTCTTCATGGCTGAGTAATATTCCACTGTATATGCAGACCACATTTTTCTTCATCCATTCATCTGTTGTGGGACACCTAGGCGGGTTCCCCAGGGGATCCCAGCGGCCTTCAAGACTGAGGCAAGATCTGCAGCCTCTCCTTTGAGACCGCTGGAGTGGACCTAGAACACTGCAGTCATGGCCCCCCTCGGGGACCCCGGGTCTGATGGAGGAGCCTCCTGAGCACATGCAAACCCCCCTCAAGCCATACGGACCTCCCCAGAGCCACCTCCTCCCAGGGCCAGAACTTAGAAGGAGCCCCCAGACCACAGGGTGTCCCAGGCACTTAAGAGACGGTGCCGTGTCCACGCCTGCCCAGTTCCTCCTCTGTCTCAACCCCAAGATGAAGCTGAGACGCTGGGTGGGTGTCACCTTCTCTTCCCAGTATGGACATCGGGATTGAGGTCCTTTATTTCTGCGCACGGTGACACACGCCTATAATCCCAGAGACTCTGGAGGCTGAGGCAGGAGGATTACAAGCTGGAGGCCGGCCTCAGCAACAGCCAAGTGCTAAGCAAGTCGGGGAGACCCTGTCTCTAAATAAAATGCAAAATAGGGCTGGGGACGAGGGTCCTTATGACAGAGCCCCCTGCCGTCAACCATGGAGGACCCAGGAGAAGTAGCCTCTGGGAGCAGGAAGCAGCCTCAGCTGACCTCGAGCTGCCCCACCTGCACCTGGGACAGCAGTCCAGAGCTGGGGACTGCGGGGTCCGCACCAATCGTGCACCGAGACCTGATCCTGAGAACCCAGGCTCCGTCCCCAGGCACAGGGGAAAGGGGACTGATTCACCCCCAGGGAGGTGGCAGGACACGGAGCCCGGGGCCACCAGTCCCCCGAGGTGGCTCAGAGCCTGCGGGAGCCCAGGCAGGAGCCCGGTGCCGGCTGCCAATCATTTCACCAAGACCTCGGCGCGCGCCAGGACCCCGCCGCGCACAGCCCCGGTTCCAAGCGGCCTCCGGGAGCCAAGCTGACCCCGGGGCTTCGCCGTGGTGGCCCCAGCTCGGGTCCTGCAGGAGCCCCGCCGCACCCGGGAGTCGGTTTCCTAGTGACCCAGTTCCCCCTCCCTCCCCTGCACCGAGTTGTTTACGCCGAGCCCCGGATGCACCCGCACGGGAAGAGGACGCGCCACGCCCTCCGCCCACCGCACCTCAGATCCTGATCTCTGCCACCTCCCTCTCGGGGGTGCCTTCCCCTGCAGGGGTTGGGCACACCTCAGGGACGCCCTGCACACCCCGGGGGTGTGTGTGTGTGTGTGTGTGTGCATGCAGCTGGCCAGAGGAGCGAGGAATCTCAACAGGCAGGGGCCTGGGATTCTGGAGATGCAGATGGCACCACCTTTTTGTGCTTTGGGTGAATGCCATGAAAAACAGGGAGGGGGTGGCCCTGCTCACAGGAGCTCCCAGTAGACAAAGGGAGGGACCGGTCCCAATGTCCATCCGTGGAGGAGTGGAGACACGGAGCGCGCTTCAGCTAGGCTGTGGATTAGTATGCAACCACGAAAAAGGAACGGAGGGACAGTGGGTGAAGGTTTCCCTCTTTTCGCATCTGCTGCAAAGTGGGTTGCGTTGGGATCTGACCCTGCCGGCTCTGGCCAGAGACTATCTTGGTTCCTTGAAGGACCTGGGTGCGTGTGTGTGTGTGGGGGGTGTCCCTTAAAATTTGCTTCCAAAGAGAGGTGCCCGGGACATGCCCAGCGTCCCAGTGTCCGCCATCAGGAGGGCATCCGAGTTACCCCACCAGGACGGAATGCTGCGCCACCGTGCCCAAGTGAACTGAGCATTAGGAGTTGACATTCTCGGCAGAGAGAAATTGTCAAACACGGGCCCTTCGTAGGAGCCAGCGTCTGGTAAAGTCGGGGAAGCCCGAGTCCAAAAGAGGAAAACAACGTCTGGTTCGTGCCCAGATTTAAAATGTTCACTTAAAAATAGGCTCTGAGTTTCCACGCATCTGTGCGACCCACGTCTCCAATTCTCTATGTGTTTTTTAAACTATGTAAATGATCCAGAGAAAGAATTAGCCAAGGGGGGAAAATGCCCTAAACCCGGATCTAGGGGACACATCTTTCCTGCCCAACATCCCCGGCCTCTGGGCTTGGCCAGGAACCAGCTGGACTCTGACCGATTCCAACCTAACGTGCAATATCCGTGGCTCGTCCGCCATTTTTTTTTGCATTGATTTGCATTTCAAAATGGTGCTCTCCGATATTCATCTTGGTGACTGCGATATTCATCTTGGTGACTGCGGTTTTCAGTGTCCCCTTCAGTTTTCCTCATGAGGTGGGGGGCTCCAGGGAGAGGCGGGTCTGGGGACCTCTTGGGGGTGACGGAGGGACAGCCCCAGGAGTGGAGGGGAGCAGGGACAGAGGGTCCACACACTTGGTGGGTGTGCAGCCGTCGGCTCCCCCGGGTGCGGTTGGGTGTCCGTGGTGTGCGACGGGCCCATGAAGGCCTGCAGCGTCCAGTTGCTAGGATGCGGGATACACGGCACTCAGGGCATCTGCGCACATAGGGGACAAAGTGTGAATGGTGACCCTCATCTTGTGATCCGCCTTCACCTGCAGGGCCCTGGGCTCGCTTGGAGGGTCACGGGAAAGCATTATAGAGGTGGTCAGGATGGAGAGGAGGCTCCCGGTCCATCCTCCTGTCTTCTGCACGGATGGATAGACGGGCAAGTGATGGGCAAGTGGACTTGGTGGGCGGGAGGGTGCGCGGGTGGTTGGCCAGATGAATGGTGGATGGGAGGGTGGGTGGATGGATAAGTGCATGGATGGATGGATGGATAAGTGCATGGATGGATGGATGGATAAGTGCGTGGATGGATGGATGGATAAGTGGAGGAATGGATGGATGGATGGATAAGTGGATGGATGGATGGATGGATAAGTGCATGGATGGATGGATGGATAAGTGCATGATAAGTGCATGGATGGATGGATGTATAAGTGCATGGATGGATGGATGGGTGGATGGATAAGTGCGTGGATGGATGGATGGATAAGTGGAGGAATGGATGGATGGATGCATAAGTGCATGGATGGATGGATGGATGGATAAGTGGATGGATGGATGGATAACTGGATGGATGGATGGATGGATGGATAAGTGGATGGGTGGATGGATGGATAAGTGGATGGATGGATAAGTGGATGGATGCATAAGTGGATGGATGGATGGATGGATAAGTAGTTCGGTGGATAAGTGGATGGATGGATAAGTGCATGGGTGGATAAGTGGATGGGTGGATAAGTGCATGGGTGGATAAGTGCATGGGTGGATAAGTGGATGGATGGATGGATGGATAAGTGGTTGGGTGGATAAGTGCATGGGTGGATAAGTGGATGGATGGATGGATGGATAAGTGGTTGGGTGGATAAGTGGATGGGTGGATAAGTGGATGGGTGGATGGAACAAAACTCACAGGAACTGGGTCTCTGTAACTGGAACCTTCCTGGTCACTGGGACTCTTGCTCCTTACAAACCCCACCCACCCTCCCCACAGGACCCTGCTGCAGGAGAAGAGCCCCTGTCCTTGAGGTCAGACCGTGGCTCTCTGACCCTTGAGGACAGTGCCCTTCCATGTCTCTCTTCCTTGGAGCCCTGGTCACAAGGACCACTGTCCTGGACCTCCCTCTGCCACCGCCTGGCTTGGGTCACCCTGGCCCAGGACCTTATCAGTCTCTTCTGAATTGCATGCTGTTTACAAAAGGGGACGCGTCCCCTCCCCGGGACTCGCAGGGCCACATGGGGGACGTCACTTCCCTCCAGGGAGACGCACACTCGAGTCCTTATCTCCTCTTCTGCTCTTTTATCTGATGGTGTGAGTTTCTGCTGTTCACGCAGGAAATGATACCTGTGTCCAGGGGCCCACCCCGGCTGAGCGTCCCTTGCACATCAACGTTGAGCTCCTCGCACCGACCCTACCGCTCCGCTCGGGCTACTGTGTCAATGACACTGTCTTCCCCAGGTCGTCACCGTCAACCTCACTCGGTATTAACAATAACCACAGCGGTGGCTTCTGCTCCTTTCTTGTGGATGACACCTGATTCTTGTCATCTTGTCCCGAAAGGGGCTGCACGTGGACTCCACAACCAGGGACAGGCAGGTGGACTGTCCTGCTCACCTCAGCTGCAGGCTTTGTTCTGACACTTTTCTCCCCGGATCTCCACGGCTCAGGGTCGTGGGCTGAATTTTGACCCCCCTCCCCCTGCCCCCCCAGATATGGCCATGTCGTGTCCTCAGGTCCCTGTGAGTGGGACCTTGTGGGGTGTCACTTGTCTCTGTCATTAGCAAAGGGTCCTGAGATGAGCTCCTCCTGGATCAGGATGTCCTTAAATGCCATGGCCGTGTCCTCCCAAGAGACAGAGGAGGGGACACAGACCCAGAGGAGGAGCCCCGTGGAGACGGAGGCAGAGACTGCAGTGAGGGGCCACCAGCCCAGGGCCACCTGGAGCCCAGGAGCTGCAGAGGCAGGAGGAGCCTCCGGGAGGGTGTACTTTCCACCTGGAAGTTTCCGTTTGTTACCTGTCACGCGGTCACTAAGGGTAGAGACCTTCTAACTGCTTCCTCCAGGTTCCACGTAATCTGTGGGAAGAACACACAGATCTAGGCTCCAAACGAGGCCGATGCGTGATGGCAAGGACGTTCCAGGGGCAGCACGGGGCGAGATGGGGAAGCTCGTGGGCCAGGCTGCCCTCGCTGACCGCTGGCCGAGGGGGAAGCCCTTTCATCTGCAGCCTCCTCTGGAGAAGCTTCCTCATCCTCTCTGGAGGGCGGGAACCAGACGCGCTCTGCGGGAGGAACAGCTCCATGGTACTCGGGCATCTCCGTCCTTCTGAATTGGAAAAGGACGATGGGATGGTGAGCCAAGTCGGGGTTGTGGTCAGCAAGGGCTAGGACCACCAGGCCTCCAAGGGCAAGGCCCCCCTCAACCCACTGGACGGAGGGATGAATGGGTGGATGGGTGGGTGGGTGGGTGGATGGATGGATGGGTGGATGGGTAGATGGATGGATGGGTGGGTGGATGGGTGGATGGGTAGACGGATGGATGGATGGATGGATGGGTGGATGGATGGATGGTGGATGGATGGGTGGATGGGTAGATGGATGGGGGATGGATGGGTGGGTGGGTGGGTGGGTGGATGGGTGGGTGGGTGGATGGATGGATGGATGGATGGGTGGATGGATGGGTGGATGGATGGGTGGGTGGGTGGATGGGTGGATGGGTGGGTGGGTGGATGGATGGATGGATGGATGGTGGATGGGTGGATGGATGGGTGGGTGGATGGATGGATGGATGGATGGGTGGGTGGATGGATGGATGGATGGACAGATGGATGGTGGATGGGTGGATGGATGGGTGGGTGGGTGGATGGATGGATGGATGGACAGATGGATGGTGGATGGGTGGATGGATGGGTGGGTGGGTGGATGGATGGATGGATGGATGAGTGGGTGGGTGGATGGATGGATGGGTGGGTGGGTGGATGGGTGGATGGGTGGGTGGGTGGATGGGTGGATGGATGGGTGGGTGGGTGGATGGGTGGATGGGTGGGTGGGTGGATGGGTGGATGGATGGGTGGGTGGGTGGATGGATGGATGGGTGGATGGGTGGGTGGATGGATGGATGGATGGGTGGATGGATGGATGGATGGATGGACAGATGGATGGTGGATGGGTGGATGGATGGATGGGTGCATGGGTGGGTGGGTGGGTGGATGGATGGATGGATGGATGAGTGGGTGGGTGGATGGATGGATGGGTGGGTGGGTGGATGGGTGGATGGGTGGGTGGGTGGATGGGTGGATGGATGGGTGGGTGGGTGGATGGGTGGATGGGTGGATGGATGGATGGATGGATGGGTGGGTGGGTGGATGGATGGATGGGTGGATGGGTGGGTGGGTGGATGGATGGGTGGATGGATGGATGGGTGGATGGATGGATGGATGGACAGATGGATGGTGGATGGGTGGATGGATGGATGGGTGGGTGGATGGATGGGTGGGTGGATGGGTGGGTGGGTGGATGGGTGGGTGGGTGGATGGATGGATGGGTGGGTGGGTGGATGGGTGGGTGGGTGGATGGATGGATGGATAGATGGATGGGTGGGTGGGTGGATGGATGGATGGATGGATGGGTGGGAGGGTGGATGGGTGGATGGATGGATGGATGGATGGGTGGGTGGGTGGATGGGTGGGTGGGTGGATGGATGGATGGGTGGGTGGGTGGATGGGTGGGTGGGTGGATGGATGGATGGATAGATGGATGGGTGGGTGGGTGGATGGATGGATGGATGGATGGGTGGGAGGGTGGATGGGTGGATGGATGGATGGTGGATGGGTGGATGGATGGATGGGTGGGTGGATGGATGGATGGATGGATGGGTGGGTGGGTGGATGGGTGGGTGGGTGGATGGGTGGATGGGTGGGTGGGTGGATGGATGGATGGATAGATGGATGGGTGGGTGGGTGGATGGATGGATGGATGGATGGGTGGGAGGGTGGATGGGTGGATGGATGGATGGTGGATGGGTGGATGGATGGATGGATGGATGGATGGATGGGTGGGTGGATGGATGGATGGACAGATGGATGGTGGATGGGTGGATGGATGGATGGGTGGGTGGGTGGATGGATGGATGGATGGATGGGTGGGTGGGTGGGTGGATGGATGGATGGGTGGGTGGGTGGATGGATGGATGGATAGATGGATGGGTGGGTGGGTGGATGGATGGATGGATGGATGGGTGGGTGGGTGGATGGGTGGATGGGTGGGTGGGTGGATGGGTGGATGGGTGGATGGATGGATGGATGGACAGATGGATGGTGGATGGGTGGATGGATGGGTGGATGGATGGGTGGATGGATGGGTGGATGGATGGGTGGGTGGATGGATGGGTGGGTGGATGGGTGGGTGGGTGGATGGGTGGATGGACGGACAGATGGACAGATGGACAGATGGATGGTGGATGGACGGATGGACAGACGGACAGATGGTTGGTGGATGGTGGATGGGTGGATGGATGGATAGATGGACAGATGGATGGTGGTTGGTGGATGGGTGGATGGGTGGGTTGGTGGGTGGATGGATGGATGGGTGGGTGGGTGGACAGATGGACAGATGGATGGTGGATGGGTGGGTGGGTGGACAGATGGACAGATGGATGGTGGATGGGTGGATGGATGGACAGATGGATGGGAGGATGGATACACTGATGGATGGAGAAATGAGTACATGGATGGGTGGACAGATGGTGGTTGGGTGAATGGATGGGCAAACGGTAGGTGAATGGTGGATGGACGGATGACTGCCCGGCTGTTCGCTGCTCGCTGGTTTGATAAATGCGTGCATGGGGGAAAGGTGAACAGACGGGCGGGGCAGACTGATGGACGAATGGGTGGGTGGGCGGGTGGATAGATGAAGGGACGGTCCATCGTCCATCTCCCATGGCCGTTGCTCTCCTCGGCTGCAGAGCCCACGTAGAGATATGTACTTCCATGCCACGCTGCTGGGCCAGGACGCCCATCCTGCTCTCTGCCAGGTTTCCCCCCAACCCTGGGGATCGGGAGTTGGGTAGAGAAGGCCATCGGCACCCTCGGGACCGGGAAAAGGGAAGGGGACAGGAGTGACCGTCACCGTGACAAAATGCCCGAGGGAGGTCAACTTCAAGAAGGGAAGATTGACCTGGGCTCACTGTTTCAGAAGCCTGAATCCACGGTGGTTGGTTGGTTGGAGTCTTGGCTTTGGGTCTCCGGAAGGGAGAACAAAATCCCCTTCTTGTCCTCTGCGGGACCCACAGGAAAATCCCCGTGGTGACATCGCGGCGCCCAAGCAGGGGGACCCTTCATGCATTGGAACAAAGCCAACCGCGTGCGCGGGGAGGCTCCCCCTTTGAAGCGGCCGAGGGAGGAACCGAGTCCATCAACAAACACAGGCTGCAGGAAACACCTCACTTCTCTGGGGGGTGGCGGGTGGCGTGACAGACCGCGGCCCAGGGAAGGGGGAAGTGCGGCTGAGTCACCTCTGAAAGGGGCCTCACCTGGGTGCGGAACTTTCTGCAGATTCTCCCCCCCCCCTTCAGAAAGTGCGTGTCCCCTCTGCTTCCTGCTTGTCCCCAAGAGTCCCCACCCCCCCTTCTTCCTGGCCCTTCTTGATCTCTGCAATTTGCTTCCAAGAATCGATTTGCAGATGATGCACTTTTTTTTTTTTAATTTTTGTTTTTCTTTTTGGCTTGGGTTTGGGGGTGGTGGGAATTTAACCGTCCCCCCAAACAGAGGTCTGACCGTCGCCTTGGGTACGGGGAGGTGACCCCAAGACAAATGCGATTTCACGTCCTCACCTTTGCCATCGGTGGCTGGTTGAAGCTGTGGGTAACGATCCCAAAGATATGGGCCCCCGCGTTGGCTGATATATATATATATATATATATATATATATATATATATATATATATATATATATATATTTATTTATTTTCCTTTTTTGATACCAGGGATGGGACTCAGGGGGCCCTCGATCCCCGAACCCCATCCCCAACCCTATTTTGCATTTTATTTAGAGACAGGGTCTCCCTGAGCTGCTCAGGGCCTCGCTGTGGCTGAGGCTGGCTTTGAACTCACGATCCTCCTGCCTCAGCCTCTGGAACCTTTGGGATGACAGACGTGGGCCACCGTGCCCGGCCCTATGGCTGACCTTAAGATGCATCTTTTCCCTAAAGCGAACCTGCGGCCGTCGGCAATGTGATTCCTGATTTCTTTGCAGCTCATGGGTGATCTCGGGGACGCCCCGATCTTCCACCAGCCGGATTGAGGCGGACGGCTGTGCACAGATGCTTCTAGCCCACCGACCTTGGGTGCCTGTGGGGGCTGATACATGCACGTACAATATGTGCAACTTTGAGTGCCCTGTATGGGGACAATTCTGCAGGACGGGTGCCGGCCGTGCGGTGGCTGAGTCGAAGGTGACCGGTGGGTATCGAAAACGGTAATTCACACGCCAAACGGAGCTCGGACTTCCCGGGAAAAGTGGGACTGATCTGCACACCCACCACCAGGAGACGACAGATTCGTCCTGACGGTGATTCACAGAGTGGTCACTTCTGTGACACCTCTGTGCCCCTCTCCGTCTGTCCTGCTGACGAGGATAGACAGACAGGTGCATCGGAAGCTCTGGGATTGCTGGAGAATATTCTAGCAGCGGGTGAGGTGCAGAGGGTGACTGTCACCTGCAGGGCAAGGTCCACAGGAAACCACGGGTGTCTCTGCTGAGGGCTGAAGGACCCAGTGACCCTCCCAACCAAAAGACCATGGCCACCACCTAGTCCCCTGTGCATCAAGGTAGCATGTGTGCCACCTAGTGGGAGGGAGCCGTTCTGGGGAAAGAGACAGGGACCCAGAGAGAGGGCCCATGGTTAGGGAGACCGAGGCTGCAGGAGTGAAGTGGGTGGATGGGTAGATGGGTGGGTGGGTGGATGGATGGCTGCAGTCTCCCTCTGTGGGGGTTGGGGGAGCCTCTTCTGTGGTCCCTGGATGTCCCTTGTGGAGAAACTGTGACGTCCTTCTGATTTCTTAGTTCTGAGTTCTAGACCCTCTTGCGGGGTGGGCGGGGGGGGGGGGGGAGGCGCTCACCTGATTAGGTCAGGCCCACCGAGGGCAAACCCTCGTCTCACTAGCTAGAGGTCACCTGCTTGGACACCTTCATGGCACACGGTGATATCCCATTTTACTCAGATTTCCCTTGCACAGAGAACCGGAGGGGAGCCCATGAGGTATGCACGTGCCACCTCTAGGTGCCGGCTGGTGACCAGGGAACCCTCCCATCTCACCTGTTAATTTGCTTTGAAAACGCGTCACGCAGCTGAGCGCACACGCAGCCTCTAAATTTAGCAGCTCCTCAGAGTCGACCCGCACAGCATGACACAAACACTGGGGACATTGGAAGTCAGGGCGTGACGCCTTTGAACAGGTGGCCAAGGTAGGGTGACATCACTGGGAATCTTGTGACAGATCTGGGGCAGGGTCACCCCGCGGCTTGCCAAGAATCGGGCAGATGGTCAGAGCTTCCCAGCCTACAGTTCAGTCACTGATCGTCCCCTCAGGGAGACACCACCAAAGAAGTCCTTGACATTAGACATACTAATCAGGAACGGGTGAGTGACATGCGTGAGGGATTGGTCCCATCCGCTAATCCCATTATTGAGTCACCGAATTATGGCAGGGACTTTCCGTATGCCACGTCAGTATCTCAGATACCATGAGCCACCGTGTTCTGGGGTTTTCTTAGAGTAGTCGTGCGGGTTAGGATGACGTGAGTTTGCGTATTATTTATCTTATATGTCACTAACGACGAAAGGATTCTCTTATGCAGTTTTATCACGGGGGACTCACGCGACACCACGTTAACAGGGTACATCAGGAACAATCACACCGTGCATTTTACTCTACTGCAGAAATGGATCCGGGGGAACTCACACACACACCCGGTTAGTACGTTGCCTATCGTGAACGATCGTGTCACGGTATTTTGTCACGCTATAGAGTTCATCCCAGGGAACTCGTGCACCCAGGTATCACGGAACCCTGTTACCCATGGGGTCATACTCGCGGACTGTACCTAGAGCACGTCATCAGCTGCATTTCACTATCATCACTGAGAAGTGCACGAGGACATTCCAGACCGTGGCATTGCCTTGCGTGGGACTGAGGCCTACTCTGTCGCATTGCACGAGCACGTCGCATTTGCTGTGCAGTTTTACTATGTCCCCGAGGACTATGACCTGGGGTTCACATGTCCTAGGTTAGTCTGTCACCCCACTAACCACCGTAGTATCGATCTCCCTGTAGGAGAGAACTGCATGGCATTCATACATATCGTGTTGGCCTGTCACCCATCGGTGACAATGACACTCGGCCCATTACCTGGATTGCATGCAGTGCATTAGCATATGACCTGTCATTCACAATCCTGCTACTTTATTTCCCTGTGGGATTTACAGATACATCGTGCACGTTTTCACACCAAGGATCCATTGCACGGGGGCTGCACAGCTGCATCTGGACCCCTGCGACAGCCCCCCACTCTGGCCCAGCCACAGGTGGCCGCGTGGGGGCGGGGCGGACACGCGCATGCGCAGGGCAGCCTCCGGCGGCCCGGAAGTCCCGCCTCTCAGGGGCGGTGCCAGGGCGCCGAGGCGCAGCCTGGGGCCGCCGCGCGTCCGCTTCCGCGAGTCCCGCTCCGGAAGCGGAAGTGCGTCACAGGGGGCGGGCGGCGGCGGCGGGTCGCGTCAGGGGCGCCTCCGGTGGACGGTGGCGACGCCGGGCGGGGAGGCAGTGCCTGCCCGGGGAACGGCGGGAGCGCGGGCCAGCGGCGGCGGCGGCGGGCCGGGACGCAGGCGGAGCCCCGCGCCGGTGAGTGAGTGGCGCTCTGGCGCCGGCCCGGCCGCCCCAACCGCCGCCCTGGCAGGGCCGGGCCGGCGGCGGGGGCGGGGCCTGGCGGTGGGGGCGGGGCCTGGCGGTGGGGCGGGGCCTGGACGGGGCAGGTACCTGGTCGCTCCGGGAAGGAGGTGCGGAGCCTCTCCGGGGCCGGGTGGGTGGGCTATGGGGGCCTGCGGGGGCGACTCCGGCGCCGGGAGGGTGGAGGGTGGCCGTGGCCAACGGCGTGCGGGGGTTGGGGGCTCGCGGCCGGGGGCGCCGGGGGCCGGTGCCCGGAGGGTGGGGGCTGGGGCTGGCCCCGGTGACGGCGGCGGGGTCGCTCCGGGGCCGCGGGCCGAGCCGCTGCACTGTACGGCGCTGCCAGGGCTGGGGACGTGGGGGCCACGGGGTGCGGAGATCCGCGGTGTCCAGCTGTACTGGGTCCCCTGCGGGGCTGGGGCCCTGGGAGGGAGGGGCTCTAGGGACCATCGAGGTCGCGGGCGGCACGACAGAAGGGTGGTCGTCACAGGGAGGCCGGGGGCGGGGTACTGGCAGGTGGCAGAGCTGCCCTGGCTCCGGGTCAGTCGCCTGGTGCCGCCCTGCAGTCCTGCGGGAGGGTCGCAGGCTTCTGTCCAGACACCCACACAGGCCCTCCTCCTGGCGCAGGTGGTGTCCCCTGCCCTGGGACCCTGCATCTTGGCTGCAGGCGGTGGAGGGCAGGCCGTGTCCGTGCCTCAGGGCCTGGCGGGGAGCTTGCAGGTGAAGGTGGTGGGTGGCCGTCCACCTGCAGCAGTTCCAGCTGACCGGCAGAGCGGGGCAGGGTGGTTGGGAGGCGCCGGCCAGGTTCCAGGTCCCGGTCGGGGCTCGGGGGAGGCCCTGTGGTCTCTGGTGCTGGCCTGCCCACGGTGAGCCCTCAGGGTCGGTGTTCCGCGTTTTTTCCTGTGACTTCTCTGTCATCAAACCACATACAGGGCCACAACAGGGCCACCTCTTTCCCAGTGGCGGGAGCCCGGGGCTCTCTGCCCCTTCCTTCCCCTGGTGTCCTCTGCACCTTCCTGTGGAGTCGGCCTGTCCGGCTTGCCCCTACCTGCTGCGCCCGGGACTGGGGGACTGGTCATGTTCATCCTGGGGAGCTGGGGTGCTGGGGCAGGTGTGCAGTCCTGGAGGCCGTGGGCCCTCACTTTCCCTGGAGGACCTCTGTCGGCCAGTGTCTTCCCCTTCGGGTCCCACTCTCGGGGACTAAGTCGTTCTCCGCAGAGGAAGGCCCCTGACCAGGGAGGGCCGCGGTCTCTTCTCCCTGGGCTCCAATTCTGAATTGGGCGCTGGGTCCCCTTGGCCCCGGCCTGGCCCTGACCTGCGCTCTGTGTTTCAGGCCCAAGGTCCCGGCTATGGCCGCGGCTACCATCGTGCACGACACGTCTGAGGCCGTGGAGCTGTGCCCCTCCTACGGCCTGTACCTCAAGCCCATCACCAAGATGACCATCAGCGTGGCCCTGCCGCAGCTGAAGCAGCCGGGCAAGTCCATCTCCAACTGGGAGGTGATGGAGCGGCTCAAGGGCATGGTGCAGCACCACCAGTTCTCGACGCTGCGCATCTCCAAGAGCACCATGGACTTCATCCGCTTCGAGGGCGAGGTGGAGAACCGCAGCCTGGTGCGGTCCTTCCTGGCCTGCCTGGACGGCAAGACCATCAAGCTCAGCGGCTTCTCGGACATCCTCAAGGTGCGCGCCGCCGAGTTCAAGATCGACTTCCCCACGCGCCACGACTGGGACTCCTTCTTCCGCGACGCCAAGGACATGAACGAGACGCTGCCCGGGGAGCGGCCGGACACCATCCACCTGGAGGGGCTGCCCTGCAAGTGGTTCGCGCAGAAGGAGTCGGGCTCGGAGAAGCCCAGCGAGGAGGTGCTGGTGCAGGTGTTCGAGAAGTTCGGGGAGATCCGCAACGTGGACATCCCCATGCTGGACCCCTACCGGGAGGAGATGACGGGCCGGAACTTCCACACCTTCAGCTTCGGGGGCCACCTCAACTTCGAGGCCTACGTGCAGTACCGCGAGTACGTGGGCTTCATCCAGGCCATGAGCGCGCTGCGCGGCATGAAGCTCATGTTCAAGGGCGACGACGGCAAGGCCGTGGCCTGCAGCATCAAGGTGGGCGGCTGCCCGGTGGCCGGGTGGGCGGGGCTCCCGCGGGTGGGCCGGGGCCCGGGCCCAGGTCGCTCGGCGGGTCCCCAGGGCCGCAGGTGCCTGCGGAGACCGCCACGGCCCGTGTCCTGCCTCAAGGTGTCCTTCGACTCCACCAAGCACCTGAGCGACGCCTCCATCAGGAAGCGGCAGCTGGAGCGGCAGAAGCTGCAGGAGCTGGAGCGGCAGCGCGAGGCGCAGAAGCGCCGCGAGAAGGAGGCGGAGGAGCGGCAGCGCGCCGAGGAGAGGTACTGCGCGCGTGCCCCGTGCGTGCGCGTGCCCGAGCGTGCGCGCCGTGCCGCCACCTGTGCGTGCTCGCGTGTCCTGTGCGTGCTCGCGTGTCCTGTGCGTGCTCGCGTGTCCTGTGCGTGCTCGCGTGTCCTGTGCGTGCTCGCGTGTCCTGTGCGTGCCTTTGGAGGCCTGCGTGAGCACGTGCCTGAGCGTGGCCCACCGTGTGCGAGCGCCTGCCCCTGCCCCTGACCCTGCCCTGCCCCTGCCCCTGCCCCGCCCCTGGTGGCCAGCGCCCCGTGGGAGGGACGTCTGCGGAACCGCGGGCCGTGCCTCCTGAGGCTGGGACCCTGCAGCTGCCCAGAACCAGCGCTTGTGCCGTGGTGGAGGCTGCGGGTGCCACCAGAGGTGGGGGTGACGTTGGCCACGGCGCAGGCGTTGGGGTCTCTGGCCGTGGTGGAGCCGACAGGGCGACCCGGTCAGGGCCGCCTGCCGCTGTGGCTCAGCACGGCCCGCGACGTGGGCGCAGTTCCGTGCAGCTCGGGCGGGGACAGGTCCACTGCGAACCACGAGCTGCGGTTTCTCTGCGGCGTGTCCGCCCTCCCCCCGCCCCTCTGCTGGGCCAGCGGCCCCGCGCCCCGCTTCTGGCCCTTGAGCGCGCTGCCCACGAGGTGGGGGGCTCTACCTTATCATCGACCACGATTCTCCTTGTTTCTCAGGTGCACGCGGGCTGTGCGTGGGTGTGCGTGAGTGTGCGTGAGTGTGCGATGCCGCGTGTGCCCAGCGGCCCCAGCGCTGGGTTCCACAGTGGGTCCGTCCTGTGTGACCCCAGGGACCTTGTGCTGCCCCCGCCCAGCCTTGTGGAGGAGCCCCGTGGGCGGAGGCGACAACGCCGGGGGAGGGCGGCCGCAGTGCGCTTGGGCCAGCTGTGTTTGGCGGAGCTGGAGTTGAGTGACTGGTGCTGTGGATCTTACGGTGACCGCGGGGCCTGGCGTCCTGCATCTGGGACGGAGCCTGGAGGCAGGGCAGGGGCTGGGGTGCGCAGCAGTACCTCAGGCTCTCCTGTCCTGTGCCCGAGCCAGCGGCTTGTTCTTGGAGGCGGAGGCTGGGGTCCTCCCACTGGCCTCCCCGTGTGGCAGGAGGTCCTAGGTGTTCCAGAAAGCAGCTCTGATGTGTCGTGACCAGAGCTGGGCCTCCGTCCGTACACCAGATGGGGGGCCTGGGGAGATGGCCGTGTCACAGCCTTGCAAGACAGCCCGTGGGGGGGGGGGGGGCGTCCGTTTAGGGGACAGAGGGCCAGAGGGCGAGAGGCGCCCTGTGGAGCCCGACTGGGGAGAAGCAGGCCAGGCCGAGGGGCGGCAGAGCACCCCCAGGCCTCTCCTCTGCGGCGAGTGGGGCCCCGGAGGCTCCCACGACTCTCCACCGTGGGAGTCAAGTTCCAGCAAGGGTGTGAGACTTGCTGCTCGCTTGGGGACCAGGCTTGGGACCTTGCAGGCAGCAGCCATCCGCAGGACCTCCAGGGACTGCTGTGACTCTGCCCCCGCCTCAGCCCGGTGGCATTGGGACCTCTGGGTGCCACGGCTCCCTTGGCTGCTCTTGCCCCTGGGTGCCTCCTGGCCTTGTGCTGGGCCCACCCTTTGCTGGGAGCAGGCAGTGTGCTCAGCTCCTGGGGCCCGTCTTGTTGCTCCGCCACCTCTCTGGGCTGGGGGCAGTCAGTGGGTCCCCTCTCTAGGCCTGTGGACGGTGTGCCTGGGCCAGGCGGGGGCGCGGACGAACGGGTCGCGGACGAACGGGTCGTCGTTCCTCCCGCGTCCTCTGGGGAGCCTGCGTCCCTCCGTGCACCTGATGCTGCTCTCGGGGCCAGGGTCCTGGTGGTCCCGCCTGCCGTGGCTCTGGGGAGTCGCTGTAGGCGCCAGGGTCTCTCGGGGGTCCTGCAGGACAGCCTGTGGGGAGCCCTCTGCTCCCAGCAGCCCCCTGGGTTCTGCCTTGGCTGGGGCCAGGGCCTCCTGCAGTGTCCCCATCCCCAGGGCCATGGAGAGCAGGGCTTCGAGTGCTGCCCCAGGGCCTGGCTGACCGGCTGTGGGCTGCTGGGGCAGGTGGCCGCACCCCTAGCCGGTGTTGAGGTGCAGTTTGATGGAGTCTGCCGTGGTCACTGTCACCTTGATGCCAACCCTGGGAGGAGACAGGAGGAGTCCCTCCCCCGGGCTCTCCGGCCCTTCTAGTGGGGTCCAGGCCGTGGTCAGTGCTGCTCTGTCCCGGTGACCTTGCTTCTGTTGGGCCTGGTCCCCAGGCTGGCTGTGCTCCTGCGGGCCTCTTGCTTTTTCCTGCGGCTGTCCCTCGGGCGGTGTCCTGCGGTGTGCGGGGGTCCTGCCCCTGTCTCTTGCTCCCGAGCCGCCGGGGGCTGCCGCCTCTGCCCAAGCCCAGGTGACAGGAAGCTGCGTGTCGCCAGCGCCGACCTGTGCTGTGGCGGGGCGGCTGGGGTGGGCGCGCTGCTGTGGTCTCGGTGGCCACCTGGTGCTGGCCGAGGCCGCCTTGTGCCGCGCTTCCCTCCGGGCCCTGTGTCTTGTCCTCGCGGGGCCGCGAGCCTGGCCCTGGTTCCGAGGGCGCCGCCCGAGTGCGCGGCCGCCCGGGGCCCAGGGTGCCCGGTGTGGGGGTGGGCCTCCCCTTGCCTGGCTGCGTGCTCCCTCTCCAGACCCCCGCTCCCCGGGGTCCCTGGTGGGCGGAGTCTCGGGGTGCCCCCGCCTCGCCCCCCGCTGCGGTCTGTGCCGTGGCCCCAGCAGCCCCCGCTCCCCGCAGGAAGCAGAAGGCGCTGGAGGAGCTGGAGCGCGAGCGCAAGCGGGAGGAGAAGCTGCGCAGGCGCGAGCAGAAGCAGCGGGAGCGCGAGTCGCGGCGCAGCCAGAGGAAGCTGCAGAAGGTGCAGGCGGAGGAGCAGCGGCAGCTGCAGCACAAGATCCGCCTGGAGGAGCGCAGGCTGCTGCTGGCGCAGCGCAACCTGCAGTCGCTGCGCCTGGTCGCCGAGCTGCTGAGCAGGGCCAAGGTACCGACCTGGGGGCGGGGCCCTCCCCGTGTGGCCGGGCGGCAGCGCCCTCCCCTGGGGCCGGCGCTGGGAGGGCGCAGGGCCGCGCTGGCCTTCCAGGCTGCTCTGCACCGGGCTCGGCGGGTGGCCGGGCGGAGCGCTGCCCCTCGTGCCCCTCGGGCGGTGCCTCTGTGCCCGCCGACGGCCCGCCACGTGGGGAGGAGGCCGAGCCTCCTGTAGGAGGGGCGCCCGCTGCCGCCCGCGACCCTGGGCGGGACCCGACAGGTGCCGTGGCCAGGGCCTGAGCCTTGCGGCCGGAGCTGCCTCGCCCCTGCCGAGGCTCCCGGTGAGTGCGGCCGCGCTGAGCGCACTCAGGCCGTGGTGCGAGCTCCCGGGGACCGGCGGCGCCCCCTAACCTGTTGTCTGATTGCAGCGGTGCTCAGCTCCCCGGGAGGCAGCCTGGCCAGAGTGCTGAGACTCGGGCAGCTCGGCCCGTCCACGGTGAATATTGAAGACACTCACCCGGGCCGCGCCAGCGCCCACCAGGCCGGTCCAGCCGGCCGCCTAGCGTCCCGGCTCCGCTCCGCGGCGGCCACCGCCGGCGCCCTCACCGCAGGCTGGGTGGGGCGCCTGGGGCGCTGGGCGAGGCCCAGCCCGCCGGCCCCGGGGCGACCAGACCGCTTGTCCCCAGGGAGCCGGAACGCCAGGCGGCCTGCGGCCTCGCCTCTGCAGGCCCGGCCCCGGGTGACGTCCTCTGCTTCCCGGCCACAGGCTGCCAGGCCGTCCTTCTAGCTCCCCGCTGTGGCCCGCGTGGCCCGCAGTCCCTGAGCTGTGCCCTCCCCACGCAGGCCGCCAAGCTGCAGGAGGCCGAGCAGCAGGAGGAGCGGCGGCGGCTGCAGCAGCAGGAGGAGCGGCGGCGGCTGCAGGAGGCCGAGCTGCGGCGCGTGGAGGAGGAGAAGGAGCGCGCGCTCGGCCTGCAGCGCCGGGAGCGGGAGTTGCGCGGGCGCCTGCTCAGCCTCCTGCTCAGCCGCAAGGCGGACGACGCGCGGCCGCCCGAGGACCTGCTGCAGCCCGTGCTGGACATCCTGCAGACCGTGTCCTCCGGCGGCGTGGGCGCCGCCTCGCTGCACCCGCTCCTGGGCCAGCCGGCCCCCGGGACCCCCAAGGAGACCCCGCCGCGCCCCGAGGCCGACGGCGCCCCCCGGAGCGTGAACGGGAACAGCGCCGAGGAGACCGCGGGCCCGGAGGGCGGCTCGCCCGAGAAGAGGGGCGCCGGCGTGCTCTCCTGCCTCCCCGACAACGCGCCGCCGCCCAGGGGCGCCCCCGCCGGCGGCGAGCAGAGCCTGGCCAAGAGGGAGGCGCGCTCCGAGCAGGACAAGTGCAACCGCGAGCCCAGCCGGGGCCGCGGCCGGGCCAGCCGCGAGGGCAGCGCCGAGGACCGCCGCGCGCGCGAGAGGAGCCGGGCCCGGCGCACGGGCAGCCGCGAGGACGGGCGGCCGCGCCAGGAGCGGCGCTCCCACAAGAAGCACCAGGACCAGGACCAGGACGGCAGCCCGCGGCGCAGCGCCAGCCCGCGGAGGTCGCACAGCCAGGACCGGCGTGGCCGCAGGGAGCGCAGCCGGCAGCGCCGGGGCAGCGCCAGCCGGAAGCGCAGCCGCCACCGCCGCCGCAGCCCGCACTCCCGCCCGCGCTCGCCCAGCAGGCAGCGCAGCGCCTGGAGCAGGTGATGAAGGGCGGCGCCGGGCCAGGGGCCAGGGGCCAGGGCCCGCCCGCTCCGCGCTCTCCGCCCGCCCGCCCGCCCGCCCGCGCACCGCCACGCTGACTCCCACAGCCCAGCCACCCGCAGCCGCCACCTGGCCACCCGCCGGAAGACGGTGCCGGGTCCCTCTCCAGTCTCCACGGCCCAGCTGGCCAGTCCGGCCGCGTCGGCCCGCGCCACGAGCTTTACTTCTCCTCTGAACCTGCTGACCCGATAGCTTTAATGTCGCCTGCCTCGGAACCGGGAGAGGCGCCCAGACCCGCGGAAAGACGGGCCTCCGCTGCAGGGGCGCGCACCAGCCTGTCCTGCCTGAGGCCGGGACCCTCCAGACCCCAGCGGGCCGTCCGCCTCCCGCAGGCAGCGAGCAGGGAGGGCCCTGGGGCTGGGTTTCCTCCTGTCCTAACTGACCCATCCGGAATGGCAGCCGGGGATGGCCAGCCACGGAGGTGACGGCCAGGAGCCAGGGTCGCCCGATGCCCCTTGACTTCAGACCCTCCCCGTTTTGTCCCCGGGCGGTGAAGCCCGAGTAGGTTACAGGCTTTGGTCTAGGAGGGGTCAGCGGTGGTTTTTCTAAGAAGCCGTTTTGCTAAATGATTTTTACCTGGAATGTGCCCGACAGTCACGGCCCCAGCGTCCCGGCCCGACGCTGCGTTCTCTACCGTGTCCTCAGACGGTGACGCGCAGACACTTGGTAGCTGGCCGCCCCTTAGGAGGACGTGTTCACTGCAGTTTGCCTTTTTACGGTGAAATAAACCTTTTCCACGAACTCCGCTGTCGCCCCGTGTGCTGTGGCTGCGGCTCTCGGTGTCCCCGCGGTCCTCCCTCTTTCCCCACTGTCTTTCCGCGTCTCCTGGGCGGCGAGTCCCTCGAGGCCATGAGGTCAGGAGCCTGGCTGGGTCAGTGCGGCTCTGGCCCGCGAGGCTCGGCAGTCCCAGGTGTGCGTGCCCGGTGACGGTCCCTCCTGTGCTCCCGTGAGCCTCGGTCACCGTCTACCCTGGGAGGCCAGGCAGGAAGGCCTCGCGGACACCCGCCTCTGGAGCTCCGAGCTCCGTGTGGTCCGTCCCTGCGTCCCGGGAATCGAGCTGGGACAGCGGGGAGGACCGGCACCCTGGGGGGCTGTGGACAGCATGGTCAGCCCAGCCTGGTGGACCCGGGTGCAGAGGGCCTTGGCCTTCCCGGGAGCCGCTGGTTCCCAGCGCCTGGCCACTTGGTGCGCGCGCAACCTTGAGAGCCTCCCCCTGGGTGGGCGGCACCCTGCTGCTGACCACGCCCACCCGGCCACGCCCACCCGAGCCGAGCCGTGGGCGGGCCGAGCGGAGGCCGAGACCCCGTGTGAGACTGGATTCACCAGAGACGGGCCCTGACAGATGGCCGCCTGCCCCAGGTGGTCACGGTAGCAGCTGGCACCACGGTGGCCCTGGCTGAAGGGTCTCAGGCCACGAGGGCTGGCCGTGCCCCTGTTCACCCCGAGCTCTTACCCGATCAGAAACCAGGGCTCACAGACGGCGTCCCTCGTCACCTGGGTCCTCCCCAAGTCCCCTGCCCCTGGCCAGGCCCCCCAGCCTGCTGCTGAGTGTTGGCCTGGTGAGTCGTGTGTCCCGGGAAGGGGCTGGTGAGGACGGTCCCCTGCCTCCCTGGGTGTCGGGAGTGAGCACAGGAGGACACAGGGCCAGGGGGCAGCGGGCCTAGGACCCTGGGACCGGAACCCTGTGTCCCAGCGTCAGGAAGGAGTGAATGTGGCTGAAGGACAAGGTGTGGCCAGGGGAGGTCAGGCACTGACCAGATGACGTGCTCAGACTCCCAGCCTGGCCGGGGGGAGCACTGGGGACAGGCCCTGGCCTGGGCGCCACGCGGGCACTGAGGGGACTGGGCCTGGGGAGAGGGACACACGGTGTCACACTGGGTGTGTGTGTGGCCTAGTGGGCACGGGCGTCCAGGGGCGTCGAGAGATGGCCACGGGCACGGTGCTGACCGACCGTCAGTGCCCTGCGTTCCCATTTGGAGGCCCGAGAGTTAAGCGGAGGCAGGGGGTGTCCGGTGTTGGGCGAGGGCTGCTGACATCGCGGCTCAGACGGCGGGACTGCCCTGGTGCCCACAGGCCTCTGCCCTGGGGTGGACAAGCTGGGCACAGCGTTTATGTCAGGTGTGGGGACAGAGCTGGGACAGGGCTGCGGAGGGCTCCACTGGGCCCGGGAGACCGCGGCCAGCCGGGCGTCTGGTTCCAGGAGCACAGGCTCTCTGCCTGGGACAGGGCGCCTTCCCTGGCCTCCGCCGCGTCTTCGTGCTCGGCCGCACACGGGAGGCAGCGCCCCCGGGAAGAGGCGCCCGCTGGGTCCCTGCTGGAGGCCGGCCATCGGGGAGAAGCGTCGCAAGGGCGGCAGAGAGTGCCCTTGAGGGTGGCCTGGGGACCGGGTGCAGGACGGGGACGTCTGGAGACAAGGCACGTGCCCCCAGGGGTCCTCAGGCGCCCGGTCCCCTGGGCTCCCCTCGGCTGCAGGCCCAGCTCCCGGGCGGCCCGGGCGGCAGGGTGCTGCCGATGACGTCCCCCAGGGCCCCTGCTTGCCGGTTGGCGCTGAGGCGACTGTCCACAGGCAGGCCCCCTCTGTCCCTGCTCTGACCCTCGCGCCTCCGCCCTCACCTCCCGGGCCTCTGCTGGGGCGGGCGCAGCCCCATGGTGGGCACCAGAGCCGTCCCAGTGCCCTGGCCTGCCCTGGCTGAGCCGGGAGACGGCCACCCGGGGGCCAGGACGCCGGCCTCCCTTCCCCTGGGACCTGCCTGGCCCTCAGCCCCCGTCTGGAGGGACCTGGGCGCCAGCTCTGCCTGCAGACCGCAGGACCCAGGCGGCCCCAGCACTGGGCAAGCCGGGCCTCACCTGGGGGAGGTGACAGGGGTCCCGGACCTCAGTGACCTGGGGACACTTCTGCTTTTAAAGTATAAGCTGACTACATACGGAGGTGGCCTGTGCCAGGGGACACCTGGGCTCCTCTGTGTGCACTGAGGGGCCTGGTCAGGGGACACCTGGCCCCTCCCTGTGCACTGAGGGCCACCTGCACTAGGCAGTGGAGTAGGAGCGCGGGTTCCTGCTGGCCCTGCTGCAGCCTGAGGACAGGTGCCTGTGGAGGGACCGCCCACTGCACACCAAGACCCAGGTGCGAGGTGCGTGCGTGGCCTCCAGGGCCCCGGCAGGGAACGGGCAGCTGAAGGGCTGGGGTGTCCTTCTCGGGTCGACGGCCTCTGCCCTGGACGGAGGTGTCCTTCCTAGGTCCTGAGCCACCCGGGTATGCACACTGGGAACACCGGTCACAGTCGGCCTGTGTCCCCCCCCTCTGTCCCTTGGGAGGACACGGCCATGGCACGAGGGCCCCCTGTCACCTGATGACCCGTCCCCGGGCCCGTCTCCAGGGCTCCCAGAGGTGTGGGGTGGGGTTTGCTTCCCGGGACCCTCGGCCCAGCCTCGCGCTCCTAGACGTATTAAAGTGACGGGGACGTGTTTGAAGCCACCGGGTCGTGAAGTGGACGCAGCCACGTCCTGCCGTGTGCAGAGTCGTCAGGGACCCTGCGTTGTCCACCGTCACGACGCCCGGTGGGTGTTCACAAGTGCATCTGACAGACCCTTGGTCACGGCGGCTCGTCTCCGGCTCCGACCCCCTGCCACCCGCTGCACGCTGCAGGCCCTGGGGACAGTCTGCAGGCCCTGGGGACAGTCTGCAGGCCCTGGGGTCCCCGTGCCTGGGCCTGTGGGTCCGGGAGCTGGACCCTGGCCTTGGGGCCCGCGCTGGGCCTCCGTGGCCACCCACCCGGCCTCAGCTCCGCCCAGCGCTGCAGGGTCGTCTCAGGGGCCCCGCACACTCCCCGGTCCCCTCCGGGAGGCCTGGCCAGGCCAGCTGTGCCGCCCATCATGAGGGACAGCGGGGACGTTTCTGTCCACGCCTTACGGTGCCTTCGCGTCCTGTGACAGGTGACAGCCACCCCGAGCCCCTTTCCGCGTCCTCCTGCTCACGTCGGGCGTTAGAAAACGCAGCCGTCCCTCAGCCACGGGGGCTGCTGGGGTCCCGGCTGCAGGACCCCCTCAGGTTCCCAGCCTCAGAGCCCCGTCCTGGCCTGAGAGGACCCTGGGCACACGCTGCCCCCTTAGAGGACGGCCACGGTCACCGCTCGGTTCCGGGTGACGGAGGGGAATGCGCCCAGGGGCAGCCCTGTCTGTCTGTGGGGGGTGGGCGGGGGAGAAACTCATCCCGGCCCTTTCCTTCACTTGGGTTGAGGCTGGGTCTCGCCAAGTGGCCTCGCTGAGCTGCTGAGGCTGGCCTCCGACTCGGCGGCCTCTTCCCACAGCCTCCCGAGTTGCTGGGTTCAGGTGTGAGCCGGCCACGCCCAGCTTCCACCTGGAGCCTGTGAGCAGCTCGGCGGGGACCCTGGTCCCGGGGCCGTCGCCCCCTGGGGCTGGGCGGGAGGCTCTCTGCTGGGCCTCAGCCCCTGGATCCCCCGGGACAACCGGAACCTGCCCTTCCCTTTGGAAGGAGGCCAGGGCCTGGGAGCCCCGTGACCCCGGTGACGGCCGGGGAGCATCTTGGTGTCCTCTGTGTGCTGACGGCCGAGGCTGCGTCCTGCTGTTCCCCTGGCGACCGCAGGGCCGTGTGCCACCCGGGCAGAGAGCAGATGGCCGGCCCCCTCCGCCCCGTGATCCCTACATAAGGCCTGGTTCCTGGGGAGTCTGTCCCGGGCTCAGGCGCCTGCCGAGCGGCGAGGGTCCCCAGCTGGCGCCCGCACGGGGCCGGCGCTCCCTGGAGCAACGACCAGGGGCTCAGACGGGACCATGG
Source organism: Marmota flaviventris (assembly GCF_047511675.1). Lineage (NCBI taxonomy): Eukaryota > Metazoa > Chordata > Mammalia > Rodentia > Sciuridae > Marmota > Marmota flaviventris. The sequence goes on from NC_092518.1 coordinate 593,079, forward strand.
GCTCCGCGCTGGACCCCGCCTTCCGCCTCCTGCAGGAGCACGCGCACGGCTTCATGGTGTCCCAGGTAGGAGCCCGCGGGGCCACGGTGGGGGTGGGACGCGCTGCGCCTCCCGCATGGCCCAAGGAAGAGCTGGTCACCGCCCAGGGCCCGTGGGGACCTCCCATGGAGTTGCAGGAGGGTGGCCTTGAAGCTGAGGACCAGCCGGGCACGTGGCGCTCGCCTGTGGCCGAGGCAGGAGGCCGAGGCAGGAGGCTGGCGAGGTCAGACCAGCCTGGGCCACAGCGAGGCCCTGTCTCTAAATAAAATGCCACACAGGGCTGGGGAGGGGGCTCAGGGTCGCAGGTCCCCGAGGTCCGTCCCCAGTGCCCCCCAAATGAATGACAGCTCCCCTCCCCCGGCCCTCGGTGCTGTGGGGGCCACCCTGTCCAGGCCTGGGCAGCTCCTCTCGAGCGGCGGCTCTGGTCAGGGAAGGTTCTGGTCCTCTGCTCGGGCTCGGTGCCTGCCGCTGCAGGTGCAAGGGCGGCTGGTCCCGGGGTCAGCTCAGGGTCAGCTCAGGGACAGCTCAGACGGAGCTTGTCCTCCACCCACGCTCACGGCTGTCCTGGTCCCCTGCCCGGTCAGACCCTAGGGCTCTGCAGCGGTCACCTGAGAGCCGGGAGCCTCTGCCCGCAGGGCGCCGTGTCCTCCCTGTCTGTCTGTCCGTCCCTGGTCCCTCGCCCTCCTAGGGAGGACCCGGCAGCCGGGGCTGCCCCCTGCCCCTCTGCTCCCAGGTGGGTCCCGAGTCCCAGGAGAAGAATGTGGTCACCAGAGGGGACACCGTGTGACGTTAGTGAGCAGCAAGGGTCACCCTGCACGGGCAGCCCCTCCCCAGGACGCCCAGGCCCCGAGAGGAGCCCAGTTAAGAGCCGTCCCCGCGCACAAGGTCCGCAGGGCAACGCAGGGCGGTAAGACGTCCCCACGGAGGACGTCAGCGACACAGCCCCCTCCAGCAGGACGTCATCAGCTCACGCCCAGGGTGACGGGGCAGCCCCCGTGACAGAGCCTTGGCCATGCAGGGTCCCCAGAGGAGAAGTCACCCCCCAGCAGGACCCAACAGAGAGGGGGCGGGCAGCTCAGGGGGGGGGACGCGGTCCATCCCTGGGACAGAGGTCACGGCCCGTCCCGGGCAGCCAGTCAGTGAGACCCCAGAGGACAAGGACCAGCCCACCTGGCGGCCAGGAGGGGGCCCAGTTGGCAGAACAGGGGGCTCCGCCCCGCGGTCTCAGCGCCCGCCCACCCCCAGCCAGATCGCACTGAGTACGAGGTCGGGCCGCGTCCCCCAGCGCCCCTGGCGCCCGCTCAACAGAGCAGGTGGCCGGAGCAGCTGACTGGGCCCCAGCTCCCGACCCGACCCTCTGACCACCGGGAGGATCACGCGACCTCGAGAGAACCAGCTGGACACGGGGCTCGCGTGGTCACTACAGCTGCCCCCACAGGACGCCCCCAGGTCTCGGGCGTCCACAGGACGGCCTCCAGCCTCCTGAACAGGAGGAGGCCAGGGCAGCCTCGCAAAGCCAGCAGCTGGTGCCGCCCCCAGAGGACAGCAGGAGACCCGGGGACACAGCAGGCCACCAGTGAGGGCCACCCGGAGGGGACTGCAGGGACAGGGAACTGTCAGGGCTGTGGGTCCATTACTGTCATCGTCATGAAAACACAGCGGGCAGGTTCACAATAGTGTCGTCGTCATGCTGCCCTCTGCTGGGCACAGGGGCGCACGCCGTGACCCAGCGGCCCTGGAGGCTGAGGCACAAGGACCGCAAGGTGGAGGCCAGCCTCAGCAACTCAGCAAGGCCCTGCCTCTAAGTCAGACCAGAGAGACCTGGGAGGTGGCTAAGCACCCCGGGGCGCCGTCCCCACCCCCCAAAAGGAGGGAGGGAGGACATGACCTCGGTGTCACGGGCAGAGGGTCGGCCAGCGCAGGAGGGAGAGAGGGTTGACCCGAGTCGTGGGACGCGGTGGGTCCATGTGGCGCAGCGCCTCTCGACTCCCTACGGACAGGCACCTGTGTCCTAGGGACCCACCTGCTCAGATGCTCCACAGAGGTGGCACTGTCCCCTCCTAGTCTTGGGGACGTCTCTTTTTCCGTTTGACCTGTTTCCAAGGTTGAGATGTCGTAGCCTGAACGGGGGCTTCCTTCCTTTTTCATGGCTGAACACTATTCCACCGTGCAGATGGCCACATTGTGTCTGTTTTCTCCCTTGGTGGCCACTTGGGCCGCTCCTCCCTCTGGGCTCTGGGACCCAGGTGGCCACTCTCCTACACAGACAGCCTTGGACCCCTGCTTCTCATTCTTTTGGAGTCATGCTCTGTCATATGACAGTTCTACGTTGAATCTGAGAAGCGGCCACCTTGGCTGGGGTCACTGGGCTGGAACCCAGGGACGCCCTCCACTGAGCGCGCCCGCAGCCCTCTGTATTCATTAGTTCAGGGTCTGATTCCGGAGGCTGGCCTCCAACTCGCCCTCCTCCTGCCCCGGCCTCCCGAGCGGCTCGAGCGACACCCACGTCCAGCTGCCCGCTTGGATTCGGGGAGTCTGTCATGGTGTCACAGTGCGTCCCGTCCGAGTGACAGAAATAAAACACAGTAACAAAGGAGTCAGACTTCTCCCTCCTCCGCAAGGCACCCCGGGCCGTGTCCACCGCCTGCCCAGCCCTGGCCACCCCCCTGTGTCCACTCTTGGACGTCTCATCCCGATTCCGGGGGCCTCCTGGGCCGGCTCCTGCCCTCAGGATGACGTCAGCGGATGGCCCACAAGGTCACCCAGGACCCCGACCCGTGCCACCTCCTCTCAGAGCAGAGTCCAGTGGCAATAGTCCCCGTCACCAAGGGAATCAGAATCGGGGCCTCGGGGACCCAGCGCTGTGGGTGACCCCCGGCCGGTCACCAGGACGCCCCCGGTCACCAGGACACCCTGGCCTTTCCGCAGGTTCTCTTCGCCGCCTGCGAGCTGGGCCTCTTCGACCTGCTGGCCGAGGCCCCGGGGCCCCTGGACGTGGCGGCCATCTCCGAAGGCCTGGGCGCCAGCCCCCGGGGGACAGAGCTGCTGCTGGAAGCCTGTGTGCCCCTGCGGCTGCTGGACGTGGACACCCACGGGGGGACGGGTGAGCTGCCATCGTGGGGGAGGGCGAGAGGGCCAGCCGCCACGTTTGCCAGCGGGTCGCCGTGGACAGCTGCTCCCCGCCCACCAGGGGCGCTGAAGGGCTTGCGGCTCTTCTCGGTTTGCCCTTGGGAGGCGGTGGGCCTTTAAGAGGTGGAGCCTAGCGGGAGGTGAGGTCACGGGGGGCGTGGCCTCCAGGGAAACACTGGGACCCCAGTCTCTTCCTCGGTTTCTCTCTGCCTGATTCCTGGCCACCTAGAGCAGAGCCGCTGTGGTCCACCACGTCCTCCTGCCATGAGGCCCTGCCTGGCCACAGACCCGATGGTCACTACAAGTGACCAAGAGCCAAAAAAGTACAGTTTCGTGTTTTTTCAGTTGGTTTTCTATGGTTCTTGGTCACAGTGACGGGAACCGGGAAGGGGCAGGCCCGTGTCCCTCCGCTGAGGGGCACTGCGAATGCAGAACCAGGTCCCTGTGGTCCTCTGGGCGCTGACCCCGAGGTGTGTACCTCTGACCTGCGGCATCCACCACGTGTCCCCGTACTGCTCAGGGTCGGGCGACCCCGGGCCACCCCACCCCCTGGACTTAGGGAGAGCCCGTGCCCTGTTCCAAGGGTCACTGGGGGGGCCCTGAGAGAACCCCGGGGGACAGGGCAGCCGCCCCTTCTTGGAGCCGGGACTCGCCCCTCGAGCCTACGTTATGGGAAGGGCGCAGAGCAGGTGGCGCTTGGTCCCTGCCCGCACTGCGCCCTCCCCACGGGGACTCTGCCCGCACTGCGTCCTCACCCAGGGGGACCCTGCCCGCACTGCGCCCTCACCCAGGGGGACTCTGCGCGCACTGCGCCCTCACCTAGGGGGACTCTGCGCCCACTGCGCCCTCACCCACGGGGACTCTGCGCCCACTGCGCCCTCCCCACGGGGTCCCTGCGCGCACTGCGCCCTCACCCAGGGGGACCCTGTGCGCACTGCGCCCTCCCCGCGGGGACCCTGCGCGCAGTCCGCCCTGGCCGAGCGCACAGGAGTGAGGAGCCCCCGCAGGGCTGCCCCGGGGCGTCGTGTGGAGGTCGCGTGCCCAGCGCTGGGGACGCCACGCCGCCGTGACGTCCACTGACGGGTCCCCGCCCTCCCCGCCTGTCCAGCCCGGTACGCGAACTCGGAGCTGGCCCGCGCCTACCTCACCAGCCGCAGCCCCACGGGCCAGCGCGCCATGCTCCGGTACCTGGGCAGCACTACCTACCGCTGCTGGACTCACCTGGCCGACGCCGTGAGGTGGGCGGGCCTCAGCCGTCCCCGGGGTGGGGCCGGGGCTGGGGCGATGACCCCCGGGGAGGGGCAGGTGCTGGTGGCCAGCAGGGGAGCTGTCCACGCTGCGCCCGGGTGTGGTGGACCAGGGGCCCTGCAAGGGGGGGGGGGCTGAGCCTGTGCCCAGATGCTGGGCCACCGGAGAGCTGCACCGGAGAAGCAGTGGTCAGCTCTGCAGGGGGACCGGCGGGGCCTCCCACAGGACAGTGTGTGCTGCACATGGGACACAGGGTGAGGGGACAGGGCACCTCTGGGTGCTGCCGCGGATGCTCACAATGTCCGAGGGGTGACGACACCTTCCTGCTCCTCAGACAGGGCAGCAACCAGTACCAGAGGGCCTTCGGGGTCCCCGCGGGGGACCTGTTCTCGGCCATCTACAGGTGAGAGCCCCAGCCGACTGACGGTCCTTCCTCAGGTCCCCTGCACCTGGAGGGACGACGCACAGGGGCACCCGAGGTGTCACGAACAGCACGCCCTCCCACTGCCCTGTCCCCGTCCCCGTCCCCGAGGGCACAGATCTGGTCCTGAGAGGGGCCGTCTGCCCTCCGTCCAGGCTCAGGCACCCAAGCCCAGCAGAAAGTGGACGTGGGGTCCCAGGTCCCCAGAGCTGCCCGTCCCCGCCCTGACTTGGCTCACACTGGGACGGGGACCAGCCGCTGGGGAAGCTCTGGTGTCCAGGCGTGGTACAGTGGCCCTTCGAGGGACACCTCGCCTGGGGTCAGACTGTAGGACAGTGGCCCTTCGATGGCCGTGTGCCCGGCTTCTCTTCCCGTCCCTCCCTCCCTCCATTCTGTCCCCTCCCTCTGGGAAGCAAAGCCACCGAGAGGCCTCTGCACAGCCCCAGGGACCCCAGAGCTCTGGGCAGGACCCCGTCCCCTCCTGCCCTGTCCCCTCCAGTCCTGTCTGTCCTCCCTCTGGGCCCTGGGGGGGCGGGTAGGCGCTGCCCTCACCTCCCCTGAGGGACCCTGGGGACCCCTCTTCCAACAGGAAAAGGCCCCGTGGCAGGTCCTGCAGGGGACCGTAGCGGGCGCCGAGGCCCCTCCAGCTTCCCGGAGCTGGCACCTGGTGGCCGCACCAGGGCTGCCCGCGTCCAGTCCTGGGGTCCGGGTGCTGCGTCACCCTGCGAGGTGTAGGTGCGGACCCTCTGTCTGAGCCTGACCAGCGCCGTCCCGCACCCAGGTCCCCGGCCGAGCGGCTGCAGTTCACGCGAGGCCTGCAGGAGATCTGGAGCGTCGACGGGCGGCGGGTGCTGACCGCCTTCGACCTGTCCCCGTTCCATCGCATCTGCGACCTCGGGGGTGAGTGTCCTCGGACGCGGGCACTGTCCTTCCTGCTGTGTCCGGGGAGAGTATTCACCACGGATTTCAGGGGACGTTCTGAAGCCTGGGGTCTTGCAGAGGAAGAGGAAGAGACTGGGGTCCCAGTGACCTGAGGGGCTGCCAATCCCAGGACTGGTCAGTTCCTACAAGTAGGGAGGGAAGCTCCTTCAGGTAGCTTGGGTGTCACTGTGCCCAAAAGACCCAACAAGAACAATCAGAGGCGGAAGAGTCTCTCTGGAGCTCACGGTGTCCGAGGTCCAGTCCCTGGTGGCCGACTCCATGGCTCTGGGCCAAGGGGAGCAGAACAAGATGGCGGCAGGGCCTGGAGGAGGAGGGCAGCTCAGGACAGGGCACCAGGGAGCAGAGAGAGCTCTGCTCACCAGGGACAGGACAGAGACCCCAAAGGCACAGCCCAGGGACCCCCTCCTCCAGCCACCCCCCACCTGCTGCAGTCACCACCCAGGGAGTCCATCCAAGTGGATTAATCCACTATGAGTCTACACCTCTCACAACCCAGCCGTCTCCCCTGTAGACCGTCTTGAAGGGTCTCCCGTGAGCTTTAGGGGACCCCGATGTCTGCACCGTAACACTGACCTGACCGTCCTGCGAAGGCCAGTCCCTCCTGGGCACACACCCAGCCTCCTCTTATAGGTGGACACCCTCCAAGCCAGTGTCCACTCCCTCTGCCGCCCAGGGTCACGGACTAAACAACTAGGGACGTTCTCCGCCAGACTGTCACTCAGACTCTCCCAACTAGCCAGTCCCCGCCTGCCCACCAGGGTCAGCGGTGCACGGTGGGCCACCCAGTGCCTCCCCGTGTGGCCCTGTGACACTCAGCTTCTGGCCGCTGCAACGCAGGCCGGAGACATCCGACTGGTCAAGAGAAAAGTCAACTCTGGGTCCCCGTCTTGGAGGCTGGGGCCTTGGGGCAGCCGCACATGACGGCGGGCGCCTGTGGCAGAGGAGAAAGAGAAGAGGATGAGCCTGGGGTCCCAGTGACCCTGCAGCACACTGGTCCAGTGACCTCAGGTCCCCACTAGGTGCGGCCACCTCCCGACAGCTCCAGGCTGGGGACCCAGCCTCTGACCGTGGCCTGCAGGGACAGTGGGGAAGCAGACTAGCCCCAGGGCCTGCCAGGCTCCCTCATCTGGGGAACCCGCACCGCAAACCCGCTGGCCGCCGGCTGCCCATCCGTGGCCGCAGGGAGCCGGAGCTCTCCCTGGACCTCCGCGTTCGGAGCAGGGAGCCTCGGGCCTTCAGGGAACGCGGACATAGAACACGGCGAGCTCCTCGGGGCTCAGGGGGGGCTCCACGCAGGACACTCTCGTCCCCTGGGGACGGCCATGGGCAGGAAGACCACGCCCCGGATGGACAGTCCCTCCCTTCCCTGCCTGTCGGAGCCTCGGGCCCTCGCTCTGAGAGCGCCAGTCAGACTGAACGGAAGACCCACTGGGGACAGTGCGCAGCCTGTGCACCATCCTGGGGACCACCCCGTGCACCATCCCGGCCTCCACAGCTGTGCACCATCCTGGCCTCCACACCCCCTGCGCCATCTTGGTTTTTACATCCCACGCACCATCTTGGCCTCCACGCCCCGAGTGGCCTCCACACCCTGTGCACCATCGTGGCCTCCACACCCCGTGCGCCATCTTGGTTTTTACATCCCACGCACCATCTTGGCCTCCACACCCCGAGTGGCCTCCACACCCTGTGCACCGTCATGGCCTCCACACCCCGTGCGCCATCTTGGTTTTTACATCCCACGCACCATCTTGGCTTCCACACCCCAAGTGGCCTCCACACCCTGTGCACCATCTTGGCCTCCACACCCCGTGCGCCATCTTGGTTTTTACATCCCACGCACCATCTTGGCCTCCACACCCCGAGTGGCCTCCACAGCTGTGCACCATCTTGGCCTCCACACCCCGTGCACCATCTTGGTTTTTATATCCCACGCACCATCTTGGCCTCCACACCCCGAGTGGCCTCCACACCCCGTGCGCCATCTTGATTTCCACCAGGGCCCTCTGGCCGTGCTAATGGAGGGTGCCCGGGTGGATCTGTGGTTCTCAATGGCCCTTGGAGACTCGGGCCGTGGGCCACCCTGGGGCCACCCACAGGGTCCTGGGAATGGCTCTCCTCACAAGCTTTGGGCGTGCCGCTGGTCCATGGGCCTCCCGGGGACAGACGTGGTGTCCCTCAGCCCGAGCCTGTCCTCCCGGAGGGCAGGAGGCCGGGGCAGGAGGATCGCGGGTTCAAAGCTCATCACTCAGAGAGGCCCAAGCCACTCAGTGAGGCCCTGGCTCAGCATAAAAACAACAAAACCTTTTTTTCCAATTCTTTACCCGCGCCCTGCCTCAGGCACTCTGTGACAGTGACAGATGGCCCGGTCCAGCCCAGATCCAAGGGCCACATGCAGGGCCCGTTCCACAGGCTGAGGAAGGTCCCCGAGAGACACGGGAACCGAGGCCCAAGCATCCCGTCCTCACCGTCCCCGGGCATCAGAGCCACCGCTGGGACACCTGGCTCTGCGCCAAGAAAGGGTCCCCAAGCGGCTGTGCCTGTTGCTCAGTGCGTGACGCTGGGCACGCTCCATGGTCCTCAGCTCCCTGGGCCCATCTTTGTCTGTGTGTCCGTGGGTCAGGGACAGTAGCTGCTGCACGGGACACCGTCCCCGGTGGCTACCGGTGTCAGAGCACAGTGGCCGCCGTCCATCCCTGGCTGGGCAGCAGCGCTGGCCCAGGGGACACAGTTAAGTCAAAGGCTGTGCCGAAGGTCGAGGCCTGGCGTCCCAGCCGAGAGGGCCACCTGCACCGGGGGCTCGTGGGTGGGGAGCACCGTGTCCAGCCTGGACCTGGGGTGGCCACACTGGGTGATCCGCAGCCCTGGACGCTGTCCCCCTGACGCCTGTGGTCACTTCCAGGTGGGGCCGGGGCTCTGGCCCAGGAGTGCGCCTGTGTGTACCCCGGGTGCCACGTCACCGTGCTCGAGGTCCCCGAGGTGGTCCAGACGGCGAGGGCCCACCTCCCGCTGCAGACGGAAGGGCAGGTTGGCTTCCGTGAAGGTAGGTGTCGCGGGACACAGTCCTGGGGACGCCCGGGGGGCCCACGTGACCTGGCGCACGGACCCTCCAGGTCCCCTCATCCCGTGTCATCGGAAGTCCCCAAGCCCCACGTTTTGGTGACTGTCCCGAGCGGCGTCCGTCCCACCTCCTCTGCGCCCGGGACCTAGGCAGCGCCAACCGCCGTCCCCGCGGGTCACGCTCTCCTGCCGCGTCCTCAGGGTCAGCCGAGGACAGAGAGGGAAACCAAGTCTTATGGACAGCTCGCGTCCACTCGTGCAGGGCGCGGCCATCGGGCGTCCAGCCTGTGGGCTCTTCCCAAGGAGACGGTCACTGCGGGCGACAGTGGCAGGCGGCGTCCAGTCTGCACGGCGGGTGCCCGCCAGGCCTGGGGGGGGCTGTCCATCATCTGTGCCCCCGGGGGACGCTGTTAATGTCCAGGGTGGCCCCGGGTCCCCAGGGAGGGACCACACAGACCCCTGGACGTCCTCGGCTGGGCCTCCAGGAAGCCGGCCAAGGCCCGCGCTCTGGCTCGGGTGCAGGGCGCGGCCAGCCCAGGGTCAGGGCTGGACACAGGTGGCCGCTCCGAGGTGTCCTCCCGAGATGGCGCCTGTGGATTTGTCAGGAAAAAGTAAGATTTTGAGAGTCGAGTGCTGGACGCCGTACAGGCTGCGAGCTGTCCCTGGGCGTCCCTTGGTCAGCTCGGAGGGGCCCTGACGGGCAGCAGGCTCAGGACAGCTTCTCAGTGGCAGCCGCTGGGGCCGCGTCTGGGGCTCTGTGGCCATCGCCTGTGTCCCCGGTTGCACTGGGAGACGGTCACCCGGGCTGCCCAGGGTCCGCCTCTGCAGGGCTGGACCTGCTGGTCACTGTGAACGCCGGCTGGACGGGACCCTCCTGTGTGTTGCAGGGGACTTCTTTGAAGACCCCCTTCCCGAGGCCGACCTCTACATCCTGGCCAGGGTCCTGCACGACTGGTCAGACGAGAAGTGCTCCCGGCTGCTGGCCAGGGTCCACCACGCCTGCAGGCCCGGTAGGGGACAGGGCGGGGCGCGGGCCTCCTGTGACGGGGGTGGGGACGTCCTGCAGGCTGTCCTCCCAGAGGAGTGGTCACAGCCAGACTGGCCTCGAGGGCCATCGGACACTAGAGCCACCTAATCAGGGAGAAGCCGGGGACTCCTCATGGGCCACAGTCCGTCACGTGTCAGCGGACTCCTCCATGGGACGGGGACACTGCCCCGCTCTGCTCTGAGGCCACCGTCCTGGTGACCCTTGGGACCTGAGCACGGCCTCTGGGCCCTGGGGACAGTGCCCAGCTGTTCCCTAAGGTGACCCATCCTGGTGACCCCTGGGTCCTGGGCACGTTCTCTGTGTCATGGGGACAGTGCCCAGTTGTCCCCTGAGGTCACCGTCCTGGTGGCCCTCGGGTCCTGGACACAGCCTCTGGGTGTCCTGGGGACAGTGCCCAGCTGTCCCCTGAGGTCACCCATCCTGGTGGCCCTGGGTCCTGGACACATTCTCTGTGTCATGGGGACAGTGCCCAGTTGTCCCCTGAGGTCACCGTCCTGGTGTCCCCGGGCCCTGGGCACATTCTCTGTGTCATGGGGACAGTGCCCAGCTGTTCCCTAAGGCCACCCATCCTGGTGGCCATTGGGTCCTGGACACAGCCTCTGGGTGTCCTGGGGACAGTGCCCAGCTGTCCCCTGAGGTCACCAGTCCTGGTGGCCCCGGGCCCTGGGCATGTTCTCTGTGTCATGGGGACAGTGCCCAGCTGTCCCCTGAGGTCACCGTCCTGGTGGCCCTCGTGTCCTGGGCACGTTCTCTGTGTCATGGGGACAGTGCCCAGCTGTCCCCTGAGGTCACCCGTCCTGGTGGCCCTTGGGTCCTGGACACAGCCTCTGTGTGTCCTGGGGACAGTGCCCAGCTGTTCCCTGAGGTCACCGTCCTGGTGGCCCCGGGTCCTGGGCACGTTCTCTGTGTCCTGGGGACAGTGCCCAGCTGTCCCCTGAGGTCACCCGTCCTGGTGGCCCTTGGGTCCTGGACACAGCCTCTGTGTGTCCTGGGGACAGTGCCCAGCTGTCCCCTGAGGTCACCCGTCCTTGTGGCCCCGGGCCCTGGGCACGTTCCGGGGCCCGGGGACAGTGGCTTGTCCCCCAGGTGGCGGCGTCCTGGTGGTGGAGCGCGTGCTGGACGCGGACGGCCGGGGCCCGCTGGCCACGCTGCTGGGCTCGCTCAACATGCTGCTGCAGGCCGAGGGCCGTGAGAGGACGGCCGCCCAGTTCCGCGCGCTGCTGGCGGCCGCCGGCTTCGGGGGCTTTGCGCTGCGCAGGACGGGCGGCGTCCACGATGCCATCTTGGCCACCAAGGCGCGGCCCTGAGCTGGCCACCTTGGGACCCGAGGACAATAAAGAGACGTGTGTCCCTCCCTGGTCTCTGCTCGTGTGACGGGGGGGGGGGGGACAGCCACCGTCGTGGCTGTGTGTCTTCCTTGCACAGGGCGACGTCCCCGGGCTGAGGGACCGGGCAGGAGCCCAGCTCTGCCGTGACCGTGGGCAGGTCCCCTGTCGTCCGAGGTCCCCGGTGGGGCGCAGTGTCCTGCTCACGTCCTGACAGAGCTGACAGCCCAGCAGGGGACACACCGGGGACAGGGCCTGGGTCCTCGTCCCAGCCGCCCTGGTTGACCCCTGTGGCCACCAGCGACCCCCATGAGCGGCGCCTGCCGGGGACGGTCCTCTCTGCCTCTGTCCTCCTCATGTCACCTCACGTACCCCCACGGGGACACCCGGGCAGCTCAGCTCCTGTGGATACAGGGACACGGGCAGAAGACCCAGAGGAGGGGACAGTGACGTCCCTGCCGATTCCTCACCCACTTCCCCTTGGGGCTCCGCCAGCCTGGTTCTGGGGACGGGGACGGGGCTTCTGGTCACACAGGTGTCCTTATGGGAAAGAGAGAGAAGAGGGCCACAAGACAGAGGGGAAGCGTGTGGCAACAGACAGGGTGACGCCAGGGGACACCCTGCAGCACTGAGGCCAGCCAGGGGCCGCCCTGCAGGTGGGGCCCAGAGAGGGTGCTCGGTCTCCTCAGGCGCACAGCACAGAGAACCACCACCCAGCCGGGAAGGTCCATGCGGTCACTCTGGGAAACCTGTGGGTCACTGTGACCGCACGGAAGCGACCCCGGTAGACGGTCCTAGAGTGGCTCCGAGGACCGTGTCACCGTCTCCCGGGGATGACCTGGTGTCACGGGGACCTTCTTGCAAACGGGAGAGCGAGATTCTGGGTGGCAGCTCCCAGAGGGGCCGGTGCGTGGACTGGGCAGCAGGGTCGTGCCGGGCCTGGGGAGGAGCCTCTCTGCCTTCTCCCTGGGTGCTCAGGACAGCCTTGGGGACCGGGTCGCCATGGCGACATCCCGGGACCCGGGGCGGAGCTGTCTCGGCATCTGCCGGCAGGTGGCGCTGTCGGCGGCTGAGGGACAGGCTCGCCGGCTCGGGCCCAGGCTGTCCATCAAGCCGGCGGCGGGGGGCGGGGCTGGGGACCCGGGGACAGAGGAGCGTCCCGTGTGTCCCCTGGCTGCCTTCCGCACTGGGTCTCACGACACCGTTTCTACGTCTCTTCGTCGTTTCCCTCCAAATGGCGAAGCCGATTAAATCCGCGGCTGCGGGTTCCTTAGGGAGACTCCCCGGGGACAGGGCGACCTCAGGCCAGGCGACCCAGAGCTCGGTGGCCCACCCCTCTTCCTCGTCCCCAGGTCCCCAGGGTGGGGGTCTTCGTCAGCGGCCCTGGGCGGGGGACACGGGGACCTGGTTCCTGGGGTTGCTCCTTGACCTGTGGCCATCGAGGGACAGACGTGCTCTGTCCCCAGAGTGGGGACTCCCCCCCCCCCCAGCACGATTGCTGCAAACCTGTTGGACGTCAGAGCTGTCACTCAGGGTGACAGGCAGGAGCTTATTGAAGGAAAGGGGCAGGGGACACTCTCAAGGGACAGAGGGGTCCTCTCAGAGAGGACAGGGACAGCGTGCCCCTCCTGCCCTCCACTTTTATTGGGGTCCCAGGGAAGTCTCCAGAGAGCCCCGCCCAGGTCCCCTCCTGACTTTGACGGACAGCAGGGTGACATCCAACTCTCCAGTCCCCATGGCCATGGCCACTTTGAGTCACCCTGGCCCCTGCTGCCTGGTTCTCAGTGGAACCTGTTCTTGCAGATTTTAGGGTTGGAGGAAGGGTCCTCATCTCCCTGGGTCCCGGGACCCGGTCTGTGTCGGGGTCCCAGATGTCCCCCCTTCAGTGTCACCTGGCTCCTCTCAGAGACATGACTTCCCGCCTGCATGTCCCCTGCAGGTCACAGGAGGTGTGTGAGGAAGGTGGCGGAGCCTGTGCCCAGAGGCCAGGCAGGGCTGCAGGTCCAGGGCTTCTGGGAAGGAAGCTGTGGGGTCAGCACCGGGGGCCATTGATAGAACTGTCCCCTGGACCTCGTGTCCACCATCTGCACCCGTCTGTCCTCTGTCACTACTGCTGGTCAGAGGGAGAAGTTGATGATTGTTTATTTATTTATTTGGGGTACCAGGGATTGAACTCAGGGACACTCGACCCCTGAGCCCCGTCCCCAGCCCTATTTTGCATTTTACTTAGGGACAAGGTCTCACAGAGTTGCTTAGGGCCTCGCTTTGGCTGAGGCTGGCTCTGAACTCGCGATCCTCCTGCCTCGGCCTCCTGAGCTGGTCGACAGGTGGCCAATGTCGGTTTGTCTTGGAGACATAAACGGAGCAGGCCCTGCCGATCCTTGCGGGGCACAGAGTCCCCGAGGAGGGACGCAGGAGAGTCTGCAGCCTCCCTTGCAGTCCAGCTTCCTGTACTTAAATCACTTAGTCCACAAAGTCCAAGGTCAGAAATGCCGGACCTTCCAATTCCCAGCTTTTCCAGAATCCACAGACCCTGGTCAGCAACGTCCGTAACCTGGGGTTTTCCCGTGTACAGTGGCGCTCAGACATTGCAGGCGGCCCAGGAGGAAGCTGGTCCTGGGGAGGGCGTTGGGTCCGTGGCCCCTGCTGCCCCCTAGTGGGTGGGCATTAGCCACTGCCTCTGGGGTCAGAGCTGCTTCTCGGGTCACAGGAGGCTGGCCAGCCTGAGGGCAGTCTCCTGTCTCTAGGTGTGGGTGGCCGGCCCTGCAGGGCGCCCAGAGGGGGGACCCTGCTCTGCACTGACCTGGGGGCTTTCCAAATCTCCTAGGAGAGGCCGAGGTCCCCCACGGTCCATCTGCGAAGGGCTGCGAATGCTGCCTCCGGGGTCCTCGAGCACCGGGCCCCAGGGGACCGCGTCCTCTGCCCACATCTGGGACCCGTCAGCCAACACGGTCTGGGCACAAGTCGTCCCTGAAATAGTCGGTTGCTGAGCAAAGAGTCGCCGAGAAGTTGCATTTTTAGGAAGCGGAGCGGGAGGAGGCTCGGAGCGCAGGGCGCTGGCCCCGGGATGCCGGATCCGTGGGCCAGGCCGGGGCTGCAGGACACAGCGTCCAGCTCAGGAAGTCCGCAGGGCGTTGCTGGCTGCCAGGGACCAGGCGGGGGACAGGGAGGGGCTCGGGATGTCCTTTGGGTTTGGGGGTGGGTGACAACGCTCTGGGGTCCGCAGAACGACCCTTGCCCACAGTTCTGCAGGCCGGTGCGACTTAGACGGTGACTTCCGCGCTGCTCCGTCCCTCTAGGACCGTTTCTTGGGCCCCTGCGCCCTTGGCTGGACGCTCCGTCCCCCCCTGGAGCCCCCCACTCCTCTCTCCCAGGTCTCTGTCCCACGGGCTGCAGCCACCTGTCGCCTGCCTTGCTCAGCCCCTGTGGGCACCTTAGGTCGTCCCCTCTGGCCACCGAGCCGGGCGGTGCGTCCCCACGGGGAGCCACCCGGTGCCTCTCCGGCGTCTGCCAGCCCTGCGGGAGGAGGGGTCAGGCAGAGCCGCAGACGGCGCCTGGACAGCCAGGTCCTCGGGACACATGCCATGGGAGCTCGTGCTGGCCGGCCAGAGGCAGCAAAGCTGTCCAGACCCGATCCCGGGCGGGGTCCAGCTCCCTGGACAGCAGATTGTCCTGCCGTCGGTCCAGGGCCTCCCCTGCAGGCTGGTGTGCACCTTTAACCAGCAGGAACCGGGCTGGGGCGTGGGGCGGAGCCTGGGGCGTGGGGCGGGGCCTGGGGTGAGGGGAGGGGCCTGGGCCGTAGGGCGGAGCCTGTGGGCGTGAGGCAGAGCCTAGGGTGCGGGGCAGAGCCTAGGGCACAGGGCGTGGCCTGGGGCGTGGGGCGGAGCCTAGGATGGGGGCAGAGCCTAGGATGCAGGGCGGAGCCTGAGGCGTGGGGAGGAGCCTGGGGCGTGGGCGGAGTCTGGGGCGTGGGGCGTGGCCTGGGTGGGGGCGGGGCCACCTCCCAGCAGCGGCGCCCCTGGCTGCAGGTCCTGGGCTCAGGAAGCCTCCGTTTCCTGGAGACGGTTGCGGTTTCTCAACGGGGGAGGTGTGTGTGTGTGTGTTTAGGGGGGGTCCTGCGTGTGTGCACGCTCATGTGCAAGCATCTGCCTGTAGGCATGCAGCGTGCGTCGGAGGTGTGTGTTTTCTGTGTGAGTTCGTTTCTGCACGGCCGTGTACATGTGCACGTGGCAGGGTGTGCGTTGGCACGCGCTCACGTGTGTGCATGCTCGCGGGCGTTGGCGTAGGTGTGGCCACGTGCGCACGTTTGTGGGTTTGCAGGACTCTTTGTGCACGCGAGGTTTTTTTTTTTGCATTTGTGTAGGTCTGTGTGTTTACCTGTGCGTGGGCCTGTGTGTGTGTGTGTGTCCGTTTGCCCTTGTGTGTACGTGTATGCTTGTGTGCATCATTCTGTTTACGAGTGCACTTCTGCACGCACTGCACATGAGTTTGCGTGTGGGTGTGTATGAGTGTGCGTGTGTATCTGCATGCATCTGTGCTTTTTCCTGAGGTGCTGGGGGTCAAACCCCGGGCCTGGCGCGCGCGAGGCAAAGTGGGTACCTCGAGCTTTGTCCCAGGGTCCCCTCTGTTCCGTTTCTGCATCTGCGGAGAAACCACCAAGAAAACTGGGGTTGACCGGTTCCCAGGGGCAGCGTTTCCAACTTCCATTAAAATTCCCTGAGCACATTCTCACCGTGGCCACGGAGGCAGCCACTGGAGACCCGGGGTAGAGGCTCAGGAGGCTCGGGCAGCCTGGGGCCTTGCTTTGCAGAGCCGTCGTGGGCGCAAGGAGGTGGTCTCCAGGGAAGAGGCCATCGGTCACACACAGTGCCCAGCGCTGTGTCTGCAGGTTTCACCCCCCTCCAGCATCGGATTTTTCTTTCTTGCTTTTATCCAAATGGATCTGCAGCCTTCTTGGTCCAAGGCCTCCTGAGAGGCTGAGGCTGTCCAGTGGGTCCTCCTCCCAGCAGCCTGCAGACTGGCCTCGGCCTGCCACCCTGCGCACGTGCCCGGAGATTGTCTCTGCGCATCTCTGAGCTGTCCAGGGCCCGCGGGAGATGGGCTCCGTGACTGGATGACTGACAGCCAGAAAAAGCAGGATCTTGAAGAAATATTTGCACACGCCTGTTCAAATCTGCAATGTCCCCGACGGCTGGGGGGAGGAAGCCATCCGGCGCCCGTGCATGCACGAATGGATACAGAGAATGGTGTGTGTGCGGCCAGGTCACCTAGTGGAATATTATTTGGCCTGGAAAAAGGAAGGGGATTCTGACGTCTGCTAAAGCGGAGGATCAAGCCGGTCAAGAAAGGCCTCAGGCTGTAGGAAGCCACTTGTGTGGGGTCCCGAGAGTTGTCATATTCCTAGGGACAGAAGGTAGAATCGTGGGGGCCGGGGGCGTGAGGGTTTCAGGGGGGCAGTTTCCCGTGGGGGATGAGAACTGGAACTGCGAGGCCCTATAATCCCTTAATGCCCCTCAGCTGGCCACGTCACACCCGCTGTAATGTCGCAACTACGTCAGGTGCGTTAGGCCTCAGTGTCCAGCACGGCACGCTGACGCAGCCCGGGCGCGATCCCCTGGGGTGGACACAGCGCCGGGGCCTGAGATCTGCGGCCACACTGGGAGCCGGAGGCTCGGAGCCTCTGAGCCTCCAAGGAAGGCCGGGTGTGCCATGCACCCCCCTGTGTCCCAGAGCAGGACCCCCGTCTCCCGCACCCGTGTGACAATCAAAGCCCAGGTGGATGGAGGGGCGCTGGGGTCTCGGGGGGTCGGGGCGAGTGGGGGGCAGGGTGGAGACCTGGGAATAGGGTGGGGGGCAGAGGGGAGGAGACTTGGAGATGGGGAAGGGGCTTAGTGTGGGGGAGGGGAAGAGGAACGGAGGAGGAGACCTGGGAACGGAAGGATTGGGACACAGAGGAGGATGGGGGACCTACGAGTGGGGTAGGGGACACTGAAGTGGGAAGAAGGGACCTAGGGATCGAGGGAGGGGTATGGGAGTGGGGGAGGGGCGTGGGACTGGGGGAGGGGCACAGAAGGGGGAGGGGCATAGGAGGGGGAGGGGCATAGGAGTGGGGGAGAGGTGTGGGAGCGGGGGAGGGGCGTGGGAGCGGGGGAGGGGCGTGGGAGTGAGGGAGGGGAAGAGAGGGGAGGGGCTTAAGAGTGGAGGTGGAGACGTAGGAGTGGGGGAGAGGTGTGGGAGTGGGGGAGGGGCATAGAAATGGGGGAGGGGCGTGGGAGTGGGGGAGAGGCACGGGGGAGGGGCATAGGAGTGAGGGGGGAGGGCCGTGGGTGTGGGGGAGGGGCGTGGGAGTGCGGGAGGGGCGTGGGAGTGAGGGAGGGGATATAGGAGTGGAGGGGGAGACCCGGGAGTGGGGAGGAGACCTAGAGGTGGTGACTGTAGGGTGGGGACAGAGGACTGGGCTCGGGCACACAGGGATGCGGAGGGGTCCCCGGGCCTGGCCTGGGGGTCCAGGAGCGGAGGAGGGAAGGACGCGGAGCTGGTGGCCCTGGGGACACTGGGACAGCGAGCCGCAGGCGTGGGGTGGCGCCTGCGGTCTGCAGCGGGTGGCCCTGGGCTGCGGCCCTGTCCCTCAGAGGCCGGGCGGGGCGCAGGTGCGGCGGCGGCCGGCAGGGGGCGCGCGCGGCCCGCGGTTTGCTGGGCGCCGACCGAGCGCTGGGGGTTCCCCGCGGTCACAGCTGTCGCCTGGGGAGGGGGACCGCCGTGCCCTCCCCGCCCGGAGTCACCCCGCAGGCGCTCAGGTCCCCGCGCCCCGCCCGGCCTCGCCCCTCCCGGGTCTCAGGCGACATCTGGGGAACGGGGCGGGCGCTGCTTGGTCTGCACCCGGGGGACCCCATGGGGTGGAGGCCACTTCTCGGTCCCTTCGGGAGGCCGCCTCTGCAGACCTGGTGCGCACAGCTCGGCGTGGACATTTCCCGTCTGCAGGTCCAGGGCGCCCTTGAGTGACAGGCTTCCGTGTCCAGGGTGTGGACTGGTGTGTGATGGGCAGAAGGTGGACGTGTGTCCCCATGCCCCCCCCCAGGTGGCCCCCGAGGCTGCACTTGGAACCCCCCAGGCCCCCTGCAACCTGGCTCTCGGGAAATGCCCCTGGCCATTTGGGCCTCGGAGACCGCAGGAGGCGGGCACCAGGCCACGGTTGGGAGTGACCGCCTGGCTGTCACACAGTGTGCATGACATCAAGGACACTGCATGGCAGAGCCAGCTTGGGGACAGTGTCATTGAGGCCCCCAGACTGCAGAGGCCACGGGTCCTGCACAGAGAGGCCGCCCGCGCCTGTCCCTGTGGGTCACTCTTTGGGGAAGGGCCAGCCTGCGCCAAGGCGCATTTCGGTCTCTGCGTCAAGGTCGACATGAGTATGTGAGTGGGCGCCTCGGCGTCCCCGGCTCTGTGACCGTCTGTGGCTGTGACAGGTCATTCTGTCACGTGAGGGCACCTTGGTGTGATGGCAAGGTCCGTGTCTAATTGATGTCCACGTCCGTCATGGCCGAGCCGCGTGGCTGTGTGGGTGTCCCTGATGCCCCCACCTGCCCCGCCTCCCGGCCTCCTCCGCAGCCGCGTCATCCCAGAGACTCGGGAGGCTGAGGCAGGAGGATCGCAAGTTGGAGGCCAGCCTCAGCAACTTACTGAGGCCCTGGGCAACGTAGGGAGACCCTGTCCCCAAATAAAAAAAATAAATAAAAAGGGTTGGGGACATGGCTCCGTGGCCAGGTGCCCCTGGATCAATCCCTGCTACCAAAAATGGGGGAAAAAAATCAGTTGTGGGGAAAATTCACATAACATGACATTTCCCACTTTGGTCATTTATCAATGGGCAGTGTCATCGCTGCTGGTGTGAATAATGTCCCCTGAAGAATGTCCCCCACATGGGGACAGCTGGGTCCCCAGCATGACCCTCCTGGGGGTGTCGGAATGGACCCCCGAGCCCACGGAATCTCAAGTCTTCCATTCTGGGAATATTTCAAATAAAAAGGCCCCGTTTGGGAATCAGAAACCTAGGACTTGCGCTTTTTTCCTATCAGCGGACGTTCGTGTGGTGCCCTAATTATGTTCTTAATGTATACCTCAGTGTCGCACGACTCGGCAACCTGGATCCAACCCCAGGAACCACCAGACAAGTCGACCTTCTGTCTTTGTAAGCTGAAGACCTCAGGCCGTCCGTCACAGTGACCGCGATTGCCACCCAGCGTCCGCCGAACCACCATACGGTGAAGCACCAAGTCCTCCTTCCGCCTGCGTGGGTTAGAGGCTTAGTCAGAGGCCTGGATTAGGGGCCTGGGTCAGGGCCTGAATTAGAGGCCTGGGTCAGAGGCCTGGGTCAGAGGCCTGGACTACAGGCCTGGGTCAAGGCCTGGATTAGAGGCCTGGGTCAGGAGCCTGGGTCAGAGGCCTGGTCAGGGGCCTGGATTAGAGGTCTGTGTCAGAGGCCCGGGTCAGAGTCATGGATCAGAATTCTGGGTCGGAGGCCCGTGTTAGAGGCCTGTGTTAGAGGCACAGGTTACAGGCCTTGGTTAGGGGCCTGGGTCAGAGGCCTGGTCGGAGGCCGTCTCTGGGGCAGCTGCTGACCTTCCCGTTGCCCTGACCTCATCTGTGCTGGCTGTCCAGGGAGGAAGGAGCCCCAACCTCCCCAGTGCCTGTCCTCTGACTGAGGCCCCGTGAGCCCGAAAGACGGTCCAGAGGACAGTGCTGGGGATTGTTCCGGGGGAGGGCGGTGACCCAGGGGCCCGCAGGGACAGGACATAGAGCAGCAGGGACCCCGGGCATCTTTACGCCTCCGTGGGACCCAGGGGGGGTGACCCTGAGGAAGCAGGAGGGGACAGAGGGGCTGACCCGTGGCCACACACCGACGGCCGCAGATGCCCATTCACGTCCCCCAGAGGACCTCGAGTGACACCGTGAAGACCTTCCTCAGGGGTTTCTGTGCCTCGACTGAGAGGCCTCAGGGCCCAGGGGCTGTGAGAGGTCCCTGTCCCCAGAGGGACACAACCTGAACCCCTCATAAGCTTCCCGTGTTCCTGGTCTGGTCCAGCCGATGGGCTTCTGGGACCCCGGGTGGCCCAGGGACGCCTGTGTCCCAATCCTCGGGGCCCCCTCAGCGTCTAATTTTGATAAGGGTCCAGCAACCCTGGACGTCCCCCAGAGGAGGCCGGGATCCAGCCTCCATAGATCCTCCTTATAGCAGGTCAACCTCCCCCTGTGGACTCTTTTTTGGGGGGAACCAGGCATTGAACCCAGGGGTGCCCAGCCGCAGAGCCCACCCCAGACCTGTTAATTTCTTATTTAGAGTCGGGGTCTCCCTACGTCACTTAGAGCTTTGCTCAGCCGCTGAGGCTGGCCTCCCACCTGCCATCCTCCTGCCTCAGCCTCCCGAGGCGATGGGGAAAATAGACATTTTAAAAGCATCTTTCAGGCCAAACCTTGGATGGCCCCGATTTGCAGATCGTCTTGGCCTTGGACAGAGCTCTGGACCGTGCCCAGCGGGAGCCTCAGGGGACGTGGTGCCAGGCATGTCTTGCCACCGAGTGGTATTTTCCCCGTCCTCTGCACGGGCCGATGGCGCCTGATGGCTATCACCAAGTGACACAAAGCCCCGTGGGAACGGAGCCTGGATATTCCCAGGAAAACCGCCGAGAATGTCAGACCTTGGTTTGCCCCGTGACAGTCCTGTCTGTCCAGGTGGACGTCACGGCCCAGGTGGGGTCACTCCTGGCTCCTGGTGTGTGGGGCCCAGAGAGGCTGCTCCACCTCCTGCAGCGCACAGCACAGCCCACCCCAGACCACCCCCAGCCCCAGAGGCCCCCAGTGCCCAGGAGACCTGCAGGACAACGTGTGCTCTGTCCCCCCAGCTCCGTGGCCTCCGGGAGACGAGGCCAGCTCTGGTGACCGCAGAGCACCCGCAGTTCCCGGGGCCGAGGACAGGTGCGCTGACCTCGCAGGGCGCAGAAGGGGCGCTTGGGCTCCGAGTCGCTGCAGACCTGCTGTCCCCAGCCAGGGCCGCGTGGCCACGGTCAGCAGCAGCCGGCGCCGGTGGAGGCCCCTCGAGGTCTCCCTTTCTTGCAAGAGGCCATTTCGCGCAGGCGCAGCGGGTGCGGCCGCCCTCCCCGGAGCCGCGGTGTCCGGGGTGGACACGGCCGAGCCCTGCGGCTGGAGGCTGCTGGGCCTCTGCCCCTGCTGTCCGCCTGGTGGACGGTTTGGTTTGTGGCCTCGCAGGGAAGTGGAGGCAGCGCACTGGGCGCCCGGGTCGCGGAGGCCGAGCTGCGAGGCCGAGCGCATCCACCTCGGGGAGGGAACCCTCCGCCCCGGGCTGCCCCGAGCCCCGGCCTCCTCTGGATTGTCCCTTCTCCTTGGGGACCTCCAAGGTGGGTTTGTTGCGCACAAACCATGCACCTGGCCTCTGGGGACAGTGGCACCCGGTAAGGCGAAGTCCCCAGCCTCGGGACACTTTGAAGAAGGCGCCGCGGCTGCGCAGGGCGGATCCCTGGCTTCGCCACCTGATGCCGCTGGCCTCTCTAGAGGACAGCTGGGCAGGCGCTGGGCATTCTGCAGAGTTTGGGCGCCTGGGAACCAACAGGGACCTCCCCCCAGAACCGTCAGAGTTGATCTCAGCGAAGGTAAAAATGTCCTCCCCAGACTCCAGCCAGGGACCCCTGGAGAGGTGCGAGGCCCAGAGCGGAGGACCGAGGAGGTGCCGGCCTGCACGGTTGCCCATGGAGGGTGCTGACCCCAGACGGTGGCCTAAGGGTGATTTGTCCTCTGAAAGTTCAGGCACCAGCCAGCTCTGCTCGTGGCTGTGAGACTATTTTTTTTTTTTTTCAAATGAGATGGACATTTAAGTCAGCAGGACGCCCCTCTCCCTGGGGGTCTCCAGAAGCAGGTCTGAGGTGGCCCCTGCCCTTGGTGACTCCATCTGCCGTGATGTGGTCACAAGAGCCTAGTGAATGCCGGGGCCGTGACTTTGAACCTCAGAACTGTGAGTCCAATCAACCTTTTTTGCTTTGCAGACACGCCTGGCCTCGGGTATTTTGTGATAGTCACTGAAAATGGGTTGATTAAGGTTTCGCTGCTCGTCCCAGCTCAACGGGGAGCCCGGGGCCACTTAGATCCACGAGGGAGGGTCTAAGCTTCCAGTCCAGGAGAAGCCACAGGCCAGGAATGGAACCGGCTGGTCATCTGTGTGTCCTTATGTCACCAGTGATCCGTGGTCCTGGAGGTGGGGACACACAGACTGAGGGTTCAGGGGTTCAGTCTGTGGTTGGCCGATGCCATGGCTCTGGCCCAAGGGGAAGCAGGACATCATGGTGGAAGGGCCTGGAGGAGGAGAGCAGCTCAGTCAGGAGACGGAAAGGGAGGAGAGTCACATGGGTGGCCCTGGGGACCAAAGGGGAGAAGGGCAGAACTCACGCGTGCAGGATTTGGTCCCAATGAGCCCAAGAGGCATGCACAGCTGTTGTGCCATAATGCACTGAGCAATGGTGCGTTCCAGTGGATTAATCCACTGATTAGTCTACACCCGTGTCTTGCACCCCTGGGCTCACAGGTGACACCGTGCATCGAGTGCCACCCTCCAGGCTGGCTGCGGGAACCCCCAGAGCGGCTCCCAGGGGCACAGAGAACTTGGCTGATTTCTTTTCCCCTCCTGGGAACGTCACAGTTGGAGGCTCATCCCATTTGTCAGGGGAGACCTACGTGTCACCATGAGACTGAGCCTCATCCTGGTGCCTGGTGACACTTCCCTTCTCCACCCCTGAAAGGCTTCCAAAGCCAGCCCCATCCGAGGGTCACCCCTTAATGGCAGCAGATGGGCGGCTGCCCGCGGTGTCAGGAGGGACCTGGGTCCACTCGTGCGTGAAGTCGCCTGCTCAGGAAGATGCGGCTTGGCTGGACCCCGGGGACAGCAGCTCCTGGAAGGGGGTCACACATGTAGACTCAGGGTCGCGGTTGGAACCGGGAGCCAGTTTCCCGTCAGCTTTTGGAGGGAGCCATGAAGGCACCCTACGGAAGCAAGTAGCATGGACCAAGTTCAAGGTCCCTTCCCTTGGTCCCCCCTGTCCACCCTGAAGGCAGCCGAGAGGACACAGGGTGACAGCAGGGCTGAGAGCAAACCCAGCCAGGGGACGCTACTTGTGGGTTCACGTGTCACAGCAGCAAGATGTCATGGTGGGGCCACCGTGAGGACAGGAGGGACGCAGCCCTTTCCCTGGAAAATCCCATGGGTCTTGGGTGAATGGGCAGAAATGACCTCTGGGCTTCTCGGACTTGGTGGCCACTGTTCGTGCTTTATGTGGTGGGGACAGCCGTGAGGTCATCTGTGACTCGTTCTGAAAGCACAACTGTGATGGGCCATCCAGGGGTCCACTGGACTGGGCTGAGAGATGCCCATGAGGGCAGCTCCAGAGATGATGGGCACCTGGGACTGGACATGGATGGAGGGACCCAGGCTGAATGGGGGGTCACAGGGTCTAAACTGGGGTCCAGGAGGAGATGGAGGAGGAGGAGGAGGAGATGGAGGAGGAGGAGATGGAGGAGGAGGAGATGGAGGAGGAGGAGGAGGAGATGGAGGAGGAGGAGATGGAGGAGGAGGAGGCGATGGAGGAGGAGGAGGGAGATGGAGGAGGAGGAGGAGATGGAGGAGGAGGAGGAGGAGGAGGAGATGGAGGAGGAGGAGGAGATGGAGGAGGAGGAGGAGATGGAGGAGGAGGAGGAGGAGATGGAGGAGGAGGAGATGGAGGAGGAGGAGGAGGGGGAGGAGGAGAAGGAGGAGGAGATGGAGGAGGAGGAGGAGATGGTGGAGGAGGAGATGGAGAAGCAGGAGATGGAGGAGGAGGAGGAGATGGAGGAGGAGGAGGAGATGGAGAAGCAGGAGATGGAGGAGGAGGAGGAGATGGAGGAGGAGGAGGAGATGGAGAAG
Organism: Marmota flaviventris; assembly: GCF_047511675.1. NCBI lineage: Eukaryota > Metazoa > Chordata > Mammalia > Rodentia > Sciuridae > Marmota > Marmota flaviventris. The sequence continues at coordinate 617,252 of NC_092518.1, forward strand.
CAGGAGATGGAGGAGGAGGAGGAGATGGAGGAGGAGGAGGAGATGGAGG
>NC_092518.1:1689040-1814040 GCF_047511675.1 Marmota flaviventris
GTCCAAGACGCAGACATCGGCCCAGCAGCTGATCCACACCAGGGCATCCCGAATCATATTGTCAGGGGACAGACAGACCTGGGTGGTGGGACCCGAGGTCCAGGGGACAGTTCTATCAGTGGCCCCCGGTGCTGACCCCACAGCCTCCTTCCCCGAAGCCCTGGACCTGCAGCCCTGCCTGGCCTCCGGGCACCTTCCTCACAGACCACCTGTGACCTGCAGGGGACATGCAGGCGGGAAGTCACGTCCCTGAGAGGAGCCACGTGACCCTGAAGGGGGGACTTCTGTGACCCTGACGCAGACCAGGTCCCGGGACCCAGGGGGACGAGGATCCTTCCTCCAACCCTAAAATCTGCAAGAACAGGTTCCACTGAGAACCAGGCAGCAGGGGCCAGGGTGACCCAGAGTGGCCATGGCCGTGGGGACTGGAGAGTCGGATGTCACCCTGCTGTCCGTCACAGTCAGGAGGGGACCTGGGAGGGGCTCTCTGGAGACTTCCCTGGGACCCCAATAAAACTGGAGGGCAGGAGGGGCACGCTGTCCCTGTCCTGTCTGAGAGGACCCCTCTGTCCCTTGAGAGTGTCCCCTTCCCCTTTCCACCCCTTCAATACGCTCCTGCCTGTCACCCTGAGTGACAGCTCTGACGTCTTGAGGGCTTGGTTTGACGTAGGGAAGGTCTTTGTGCTGCCTGTTCCTTGGGGGTCCCCAGCTCTGTGACAATATCAGGATCGCCAGACCCAGGGGCTTACCAGACTCACCAGATGCGACCCTCTCAGGACAGGAGGAGACCCTCCCACTGCCCCAAGGCCACCCTGGCCTGGTCCCTTGCTGTGGCAGGAATCCTCGGATCCCCGTCTGCAGATTCCTGCTGCTTCTGAGAAGGAAGGGCTCACATCTGCGGCCGAGGACCCTGGGGACCTGCCAGCTGGACCGTCCATCCCTGCAGATGCCTCCTGACCACTCCCTGCCTCTGCTCAGTGCAGCCTCCTCCGCAGCCGCTTAACCCCTTCCTAGCCCGTGGGTAAGCTGCAGGCGGGCGTCACCCTGTGGGAGGTGTGACTCGGGTGTCAGGGTTGCAGATGTGACTCACGGACCCCCCCAGGGCCATTTGGGAATCCCAACAGCTGAAACTGGGGTAGATTGTGACTTTATTGTCACCCCACATGGATGTCACCGTGCAGAGACACAAAGTTGTTTGGTCTAAGGGGCTGGCCCGGCTTGCTCACCACCAAAGTGGATTTTTAGGTGGGATATGGATTATATTGATTTATTAAGTACCTGCTGCATGCAGCTATTTATTTTAATTTTTTTTTTTTTTTTGGTACCAAGGATTAAATCCAGGTGTGCTTAACCACTGAGCCACGGCCCCATCCTTTTTTAAAAAAATTTTTGTTTGGGGACAGGGTCTTGCTAAGTTGCTTAGGGCCTTGCTAAGTTGCTGAGGCTGGCCTCCAACTTGTGATCCTCCTGCCTCAGCCTCCCTAGAGGTTGGGATTATAGCTGTGCACCCCCCTGCCCAGCTAATGCAACTTTTTGGAGGGGACGGGGTGGGTACTGGGGATTGAACTCAGGGACACTCGATCCCTGAGCCCCGTCCCCAGCCCTATTTTGCATTTAATTTAGAGACAGGGTCTCCCTGAGTTGCTTAGCACTTTGCTTTTGCTGAGGCTGGCTCTGAACTCGTCACACGACTTTTTAACAAGACGTAAAAGAATGTGAAAAGCAAAACAGAATTGGCAGTGTGTGTCTTTAATCCCAGCAGCTGGGGAGGCTGAGCCGGGAGGATTGCAGTTCGGAGGCCAGCCTCAGCAACTTAGCCAGGCCCTAAAAATCTCACTGTGACCCTGTCTCTAAATAAAAAAAAAAAAATTGAATAAATAAAAATAAAAATGGCTCAGTGGTTAAGCACCCCTCGGTTCAATTTCTAGTATCAAAAAAAAAAAAAAAATCAAAGGAGAAAATGGTTTCACCTTATAAAGAGAGGGACAATACAGTTTGGTGTCCGAGGCCAGCTGCATCCACAGAATTAATGATAAGGTCCAGGCTAGAAGCAAAGCAGCCCTTTCCAGCCACTGACTCAGGGGCACATCCCATCCCGGGCAAGGACCCTTGGTGATGGACAGGCGGCCAGGGCCAGGAATTCCAAGCACGGAGCTAGCCGGCTGTCCATCTGGGAGCCGCCCATGTGACCTGAGCTCCCTGTGACCCCTGTCAGCAATAAATATCAGGAGTGGGAAGGAGGCCGCGTGGTGGCGTCCCCTGTCCTGTTTACCTCTCCTCTTGGTGACGTCGGTGCCTCTCTGGGTGTGTTAACGGCAGATCGATGGAGTCCGGTTGGTTTGATGAGCGACTATTTCCTGTGCTTGGGTCCACGTGCATCTTCCGCCTCCCAATCCCTCGCCTCCCACTGATTCTTGTGTCCACAGCCACAAAGCAGCCAAGAAGCACAGAGGAGCCCCGTTCTGTTCCAAATGACGAGGACCTGGATGACCTCGTATTCAAGGACCTTCTGACACGTCAGAGTCCTTCACCTCTCAACCCAAGGAAAGCGCCCGGGGATCTTCCTGAGATGCATCCTAACAGGGGAAGATGGGTGGCCTGGAGGGTGGTCGGTGACCTTCTGATTTCAGGGGGAAAGAGAAGAAAACCCATGGCACAAATGGTCAGCGATGAGCCTTTCGATAGGAAAAATCAACCTAAGATCCAGCCCACGGGAGACGATCCCCTGTGGCTGCGCTGTGGGAGCCATCTTTCCTGCGACACGATCATCTCTTTTCCTTCCTTAGATCCCCCTGGGTCCATTGTCTTTTCTTTTCTTTCCTTCTTTAATTTTCTAGATACCAGGGATGGACCCCTAGGGGTGCTGAGCCCCTGATCCCCACCCCCAGACCTTTTAAATTTTTACTTTGAGACAGGGTGTTGCGAAGGTGCTGAGGCTGGCCTCCAACTTGCGATCCTCCTGCCTCAGCCTCCTGGACCCCTGGTGTGACAGGCGGGGGGGGGGGGCACCACACATTACTTGAGGAGTTTCCCGGGGGGCGTGTTTTATTTTATTCTGAAATTCCACCCACCTGTCCTGACGTCTGTGGCCCAAAAACCTCTCTGAGGTCCTCACGGCTCTTTATAATTCGACCCGAGGATTTTTTTCTGAGGCAAACCCTCAGCACGCTCTTGCCTGCTCTGAAATTCTTTGAGAGTTTTTTTTTTTTTTTTTCTCCTCCTGGGAGACGGCAGAGCCAGGCTCCTTCCTGCAGGGACACTGCGGTTCCCCACCCACCAGCCCCGTGGTCTGCTGCAATGGCTGGACTTTGCATTTGGACCCTTGCAACCTCCCCAGCTCAGAGGAGCCCAGAGCCTTGCATCGGAATTTGCAGAAGCCCAGTCGGTTTGGACCCTGGCTTTCGTCTCCAGAGTCTCAAAATCCCCCGTGTGTGACGCAGGCTCCGAGATCCATTCTGCAGCTTGGGGAGGGGGGGCCTGGAGAGGGTCCCCTGGGTGAGGGACCACAGGGTCTCTGCTCACTGCACAAGAACGGGTGCCCTCGGAATGAATGAGGACAATGTACGGAATTTTCTTTTTTTAATTTTGTGGCAGTGAAACTAATCTATGCGATAGTGCGTATTAGATGGTTTTTGTTGCTAAAACAAAAAAAATACCCAATGAGGTTCGATGCCGCCCGCCTGTAATCAAAGCGACTTGGGAGGCTGAGGCAGGAGGATGACGAATTCATACCCAGCATTCGCGATTGTCTCTAATAAAACATAAAAAAGGGCTGGGGACGTGGCTTCAGTGGTTTAGAGCCCCCCTGGGTTCAATCCCTGGCACCAAAGAAACAAAGAGCCCAATAAGTCAGAGGAGGAAGGGTTTATTTTAGCTCATGAATTCAGACATTTGAGTCCAGGCTTTAGAGGAGGCCAAATATTATGGTGGTAGGGCATGGTCAGAGAAAGGTGTTCATCTTGTGGGGGTCAGGAAGCAGAGAGAGACAGAGACAGAGAGAGGGAGAGAGAGAGAGAGAGAGAGAGAGAGAGAGAGAGAGAGAGAGAGAGAGAGAGAGAGAGAGAGACAGGAGAAGAAGGAGGATGAGGTTAAGGACAAGGAGCAGCGTCCAGGGACATGATATAGTCTCCAAGGTCATACTGGACTGACTACTAGACCTCACTTACCTCATTTCCTGTTCATATTATTAATCCATCCTATGGATCAATCCACTGATGAGGTCACAGGTCATTCCTAAAAAGCCCCCCCCCCCTCAATGAACCTCGCTGCCTTGGGATTGTGCTTCCAAAATACGAGAATCTGCACAAGGAGATGTACTGATTCCTGCCTCATGGTGGGTAGCCAAAGGGGGCTCAACTTCTACCAATGGCCTAGCCTCCACAGGCTTATTGTCTTCATGCTGTCACATGCCAAAGAGTCATCAGCAGGGCTTTGCTCTCGCCGTGGCACAGGACACGGAGCGGACATCTTCTTCATTGGCCACCGTCTTGCTAAAGGTGAAAAGATGGCTGCCTGGCACCGGAGTTTACATACTGCATCTTTGGGTTTGACATTGATTGTATAACGTGGGGTGATGGCTTCCCACCCGGTTGAAAGGGGCTCATAAAATATTCCAGAATAATTCTGCTCAGGAAACACATTCACACACAGACACACACACAAATGGTAACCACAGAGCTCAGAGTGACCCCTTAGTCATTACCATTTTATATCTGACCAAATGGGAGAAAGAGAATACAACACAGGTAAAGAAAATGCTGTTCATTAGTGAAACTTGGGGGACATTTTGGTTTTCTAGTCACGTAGAGCAAGGAGAGCAGTCCTCCAAACTTTTCCCATAGCCTCAACTTCTGACATGTCAGCTATCTGTAGCCATTTGTGTCCCCCCACCACCTCAAAAAAAAAATTAAATTCCAGAAATAGACCATCCACAGGTTTTAAATTGTATTCTCTTCTGATTACTATGATGAAATCTCATGCCACCTTGCTCCAATTTTCCCGGGCTGTCAATCATCTCCTTGGTCAGCGTATCCACATTGTATAGGTTACCCACCTGGTAGTCACTCAGCAGCGTTCTTGGTGATACTGAAGTTATTATGTGTAAATTACCCTTGTTTTACTTAAAAACGTCCCCAATATATGACAATCGTGCTGTTGGGAATTTAAATATTCCAAAGAAGAGCCTACAGTGCTTCCTTAGCTGGGTCAAGCATGCACGGCCGTCATCCCAGCCACTCGGGAGGCTGAGGCAGGAGACTCGCAAACTGAAGGCCAGCCTCGGCAACATAGTGAGGCTCTAAGCCACTTAGCAAGACCCTGTCTCTAAATTAAAATAATAATAATAAAATAAAATAAAAAGGGCTGGGGATGTGGCTCAGTGGTAAGTGCTTGCTTTGAGGTTTGTAACAACCCTTAAAATAAACAGAAAAAGAAAAAAAAATTGAGAACCACGTATATTGTGAAATAAACCCCAACCCGCCAGCAGCCATATTTTCACAGAGGCCCTGGTCTCACTGTGGACGCGGGGAGGAAAAAAAATAGTCAAAACTGGACCAAGGAACGCAATGTGCGATTAAAACCAGATGCCCGGGGCGATTGCCCTTGAGGGTCTCTCTTGCAAGGATCAAACCAAGTGGCTCCAAAGTCCTGTGCTGTGTCCATAGACACAGAGGAGAGGTTAAAAGGTGGCCGTCGGCTGGTCCCAATTTTGTTTGCAATCTTTGTGGTTCCAGAGGCACAAACAGAATTCCAGGGTTCGCAGCTGTGCACATGTTTTTGCTCCGGAGCTTTGAGCCCGACAATTAGGATCCTCCTTTGATAGAATATTTGCAAGGATTTTATGCAGCCGCTTGGTGGGTCCCGGGGAGCATTTGGGAGCAAAGCTTGCAAGATGTTTCATTTTAATTTTTCTGCAAAGCTATAAATTTTTTTTTAACAACTTAACTTTTTAAAAAAAAAAATTTAAGTAAAATAAACTTTGTTGCAATTGCAAGCGCAGCTCGGATGCACGTGATTTTGAGGCACTGGGTGGAGCCCTCTCAGCGGGCTGGATGGTGCTCGGTCCTTCTGGCAGCGTGGGAACGTGGGAACGGTGCTCTCCTCGGGGCTCTGGGATGCTCTGTGTGGGAAATGGAGCCATTTGTCCTCCGGGTGACCAGGTCTTTCTGCAGCTGCCTCCCATTCCCCAGAGATGCTCTGGGTTACAGTGGGGAGCAGAGTCTACGTTTGCAAACTGAGACCAGCCACACCCGCAAAGTTGCACAAGAGCCAAAGAGAAACTGTTGCACATTAAATAATAATAATAATAATAATAATAATAATAATAATAATAGAAAAAAGCCAAGTGCAGGGGCACAGGCCTGTCACCCCAGCGGCTGGGGAGGCTGAGGCAGGAGGATTGAGAGTTGAAAGCCAGCCTCAGCCAAAGGGAGGCCCTGAGCAACTCAGGGAGACCCTGTCTCTAAATAAAATGCAAAATAGGGCTGGGGAGGGGGCTCAGGGATCGAGGGCCCCTGAGTTCAATCCCTGGTGTCCCCCCTATCCCCAAGAAAAAGATCGTGTAACTGAAATTTGGTGGAAATGCTGAGAAGCACATATGGCTGAAAGAACTGAGGGCACTGACGGTGTGGCACTGGGGACGGTATCGACCCAGACTGCAGGCACCCCCCAGGGGGCTGGGGAGCACACGGGGAGGGCTGTTGCTGGGGTGGGTTTGGATGACAGGTGGACTGCGTCACAGGAGGCCCAGGAGTCCTCCTCCACATCCAGGACTGTCACTGGGCGTGTGGGACGGGACCCCAGTGGGGAGACCCTCCCAGGCTCTGGGGGGCACCGTCCAATAGGGTTGGGGACCAGGATAGAATCGAAGAACAAAAGAAGGGGGTGCTCAGCTGGTGCCCCTTGCTGGAATCCCCTGTCCTGGGGGTGACTGTGATCCTGCTGTCCCACTGGACATGAGACCCCAGGTTCTTAAAGCATCAAACGCAAATTTGCCCCAGGAATGCTGCAGAGGGGTGGGAGGGACATCTTGCTGCCCACCATCTCCTCCTCCTCCTCCTCTCCCTCTCCTCCTCCTCTCCTCTCCTCCTCCTCCTCCTCCTCTCTCCCCTCCTTCTCCTCCTCCATCTCCTCCTCCTCCTCCTCCTCCATCTCCTCCTCCTCCTCGTCCTCCACTCCTCCTCCTCCTCCTCCTCCTCCATCTCCTTCTCCTCCTCCATCTCCCCCTCCTCCTCCTGCTCCTCCTCCTCATCTCCTCCTCCTCCTCATCTCCTCCTCCTCAATCTCCTCCTCCTCAATCTCCTCCTCCTCCTCCTTGTCCTCCTCCTCCATCTCTCCTCCTCCATCTCCTCCTCCTCCATCTCCTCCTCCTCCTCCTTCATCTCCTCCTCCTCCTCCATCTCCTCCTCCATCTCCTCCTCCTCCTCCTTCTCCTCCTCCTCCTCCATCTCCTCCTCCATCTCCTCCTCCTCCTCCTTCTCCTCCTCCTCCTCCATCTCCTCCTCCTCCTCCTCCTTCTCCTCCTCCTTCTCCTCCTCCTCCTCCTTCTCCTCCTCCTCCTTCTCCTCCTCCTCCTCCTTCTCCTCCTCCTCCTTCTCCTCCTCCTCCTCGTCCTCCTCCTCCATCTCCTCCTCCTCCTCCTCCATCTCCTCCTCCTCCTCCTCCATCTCCTCCATCTCCTCCTCCTCCTCCTCCATCTCCTCCTCCTCCTCCTCCATCTCCTCCTCCTCCTCCTGCTCCTCCTCCTCCTCCTCAATCTCCTCCTCCTCCATCTCCTCCTCCTCCTCCTCCATCTCCTTCTCCTCCTCCATCTCCTCCTCCTCCTCCTCCATCTCCTTCTCCTCCTCCATCTCCTCCTCCTCCTCCTCCTTCTGTACCAGGGATTGAACCCAGGGGAGATTAATCCCCAAGCCACTTCCCAGCCCTTTTTATATTCTATTTTTAGACAGGGTCTTGCTGAGTGGCTTAGGGCCTTGCTAAGTTGCTGAGGCTGGCCTCCAACTTACAATCCTCCTGCCTCAGCCTCCCGGGCTGCTGGGATGACAGGAAGGGGCCACTATACCCAGCCCATCTCTCCTCTTCTGATGATTTCAACTCCTTGGACTGGACAGCCATCATCTCCATGAGCACCTTGAATGTCTGGTCACTCTGAGCACCCAACGGATCTAATCAACCTCCCCTTGCACTACTTGTTCTAGAGAACCTTGGGTCTCAACAGAGGTCGTCTGTGCATTCAGATTCTTTGCAAATGAACGGAGGTTCCGGTGGGTTCAAAAAAAAAAAAAAGTCCATGCATAAGAGATGAGAGGTGCAGAGGGAGCAGGTGTGGGTTGGGGGCTGCAGAAGACCCTCAAAGGAGGTAACTTCCCAAGTTGCATGAGTCTGGCTCCAAAGAGCTTCAGAAAAGAGCCTTCAATTTGGGGAATTTTCTGTTCCTTGCCATCCTATTTGCAAGAGCCCAGACAGAGACTCCAACAAAAGTGGCCACCAATTGCAATGACTGAAAGTCCCCGCTCCAAGCTTTCTCGAGGAGATGTGCAGTGAATTGTGAAAATCAGCGGGTCCCCCTCCCAGCCCTCTCCCTGTGGAAATGCCCTGACCTACTTCAATTTCCTTTCTTGCATAACTGGCCGCGCTGAGCCAGAGCATCTGTCAGAACACTTGCCTTGGATCTTGGATGGCTCCAGAGGCCTTGCATCCAGCCGAATGGAAACTCCACTTCATCGGAGCCTGGAGAGCTGCGGTCCTCTCCCTAGAATCGTATTCTCATGATTCTTGGATCCCGAAAATCATTCGCTTTGATCGGGACTCGCTATCTTCTGACGGAGCCAAAGTTTGGGCAGCGAGCTCTGCTTTGAGGTCAGGAATTGCGGGATGCCAGCCGGGTGGACATGAAGGAATGGCCGCTGGCCCTCATACTTGAAAGGGCCTTTTCTGTGTGCTCACATTTTTATCTAGGCTAAAGAGATGCCTGGACTCCTGATAGTATTCTCTTTGGATAAGAAGGCAGAATTGCAACTTTAAAGGTTTGTAAAAGATATTAATAATAAATTTAAACATCAAAATCTGACACAGGTGGGCACGGTGGTGCACGCCCGTCATCCCAGTGGCTTGGGAGGCTGAGGCAGGAGGATCACACGTTGGAGGCCAGCCTCAGCAAAACTCACAACTCTGTGAGACTTTGTCTCTAAATGAAATACAAAATAGGACTGGGGATGGGGCCTCCCGAGACACTGGGATCCCACCGCACCTAGCAGTATCTCCCTTCTTAAGCTTCATGGAAATACGAATTCTTATTTGTAAAATTAGCTCTTTTTCATTGCAAGCGAGAATCCTTTATCAAGTCTTCATTATTCTTTAAATTTTTCTGTATCCTCTTTATTTCTCCAATTCCCCTTCATGGGCTTCAAATGAATTCAAATGAGTATACACAAATGACATAATATATGCTATAAACATGTAGAACATACATTAGTCAACAGAAGTCTATACAGATTATACATACAGATTTATAAATTATGTTTATCAATGTACAAATATAATGTAAATATACAACAGACCTATTTTTACAATGTCAGTTATATTTTAAATATATGTATTCTATATTTAGTGTATTTTATTATATAAAAGTGTATGACATAAGTATATATAATATATATGAATTATATATAAATAAATATAAAAATATGGGATACTTATGAGTATTTAATATCTAATACCTAATAAATAGATACGTTATGTTTGATATCTGATAAAAAAGTCATTTGTAAATATTCATTTATAAATATTGGAAAATTTGGGTGGCCATATTTCCCCCAAATATTAAATTTATAAATATTCATTTATTTACATATGTGTAAATATTTATATTGTATGGAACAAAATAAACATATATATAGAAATATATTCCATATACGTTTGTAGTTTATACTAATTACTATAATGTGATGGAAATTGGCTGCTCATTTTCTTACCCCCACATTTTGATAATTGGGCGGATGACTCTGTTTTAATATATAAACCTACATCCCCAGCTCTGCCATTTCTATGTGGTACCAGGGACTGAACCCAGGGGTGCTTCGCCGTCAAGCCACTTCCCCAAAACATTTCAGTTTTTGTTTTGAGACAAGTCTCACCAAGTTGCTGAGGCTGGCCTCCAACTTGTGATCCTCCTGCCTCAGCCTTCCGAGTTGCTGGGATGACAGGCTCTGCCTGGCTTATTTCTTGCAAAGATAATATAAGGTACAGAAAGAAGAGATGGTGACGTACTGGTATTTCTTGCAGCCCACTGTGGGTAAAAGTGGGATTTCCCTTAAAGGTCACCCTTCATTTTCGGCCATGAGTAATGGCGTGTACATGTTGGATGGTGGAATTGTCCCTGCGTCCACTCAAGCTGTGGGTTAGGACAACTTTATCTGGTAGCTGCAGGCAGCTTGGCCAAAACCCAGGACACCCTTGCGTACTTCAAATTAGTTCTTCTGTTATTTTTTGTTGTTTCCCCCAAAGAAAAATAACTACTCAGTAATAGAAAGTATCTTCCTCTGTGTCTTCTCTTAGAGATATTTCTCTTTGCATTCTTCTTCTCAAATGTCAGATTTATAGAGTCAGGAGAGCTTTCTCTTAAGTTTCTTCTTCTCTCTCTCCAAAAATGAGTCCTTGTTCCCAAATGAAAGTGTTGACTATTGAAATCCAAGAGGATAAAAGAAAAAAAAAATGGAGCGTGACTCATAGCTGTTTGGTCTTGGTACCGGTCCTTCTTGATGTCTTTCCCACCAAGATGGCGGCCATATTTTCCCCAACCAAAGGGCAGTCTTCAGGCTAGAGTAGGGGGAGAGAGCAGAGTGTGGAGAACTCACAGTGGAATATTGCAGCTCCCGACAGAGAATTCCGCTTCTGTTTGGGCTCTTTCCCTCTCTTGTGGCCACATTTGCAGTGGTGTCCCCTCGTCACAGAGGAGGGACAGCTGTGTCTGATCAGTGCTGTGTGACTTAGTGCTCAGCTTGTCCATCTCCGTCCCCTCCTCTCCCCTCTGACTCACCTCCCTTTATCTCCTAGGAGTCATTTCACGTCTTCTATTTTCATCTCTGGGGGAAGATGATGGAATGTGTTTTGGACACACACAGAGTCCTGGCCACGGATACCTGGGCTCCATCCATTTTCTATTTTTATAACAAAATACTCCAGATGGGGCGATTGGTAGAGAATGGAGATTTATTGGCTTCCGGGTCCATAGAAATGGCTTTGGGATCTGGCGAGTGCCTCCAAGTTGCATCCAAAATGGCGGAGGGGACTCCAGGCACAGATGGAGCGAATAAGTTGGCTCATCTTATTAGGAAGCCATTAATGCCATCCTGGGGTGCCCTCTTAGGACCTCATTGGATCCTAATTGCTTTCCAATGACCCCCACGTTTAAATGCCACCAATGTATAAATTGGCAGATCAAAGATTTCAACAGGTCAATTTTGATGGGGACACATTCAAATCATGGCAGACTCATAAATAACCGGTTGCCTTATGTCCCCATGTTTTGGGAAAACCAGTTGCTCGGTCACCAGCCCCTCATTCTTCGTGCCCCTGGGTGCTGGGACACATTGGAGAAGTGGATTTACTAGGCATGGGGAGGTGGGACGTTTCAGAAATGAGCAAATTTGCTTCAACACGGAGAGAATTCCATTCTCCACGTCTTGGTCACTAATGGCCCTAAGACATGGTGTTCCCATCGATGTGTACATGGAGACGAGGGGACGCTTGATGACAATGGAACAATTAGGGTTCCCAAGAGAAGTCAGCAAGATCTGCTTATTAAACACGACGAATCCCTGGTGGCACTTTCCTTCGCCTTGAAACGCATCCATGTGTAGCTCTCGGGTCTGAGGAGAGCCAGAAAGTCCCCCTGCAAGGCCCCCATCTTTCTCCAGATCATTCTGAGACTCCTGTTACCAGGTGACATCCCTTCATGATTTCCCATTGGGAGGGAACTCTGAGTCCAGTCCTAAGTGACCCTGCCCTTTCATCTCTCTCTCTCTCTCTCTCTCTCTCTCTCTCTGTCTCTCTGTCTCACCCAACATCATATTTTCCTTCTGAAACCAACACAACTGAGCTCACATCTTCACATTTGTGAGACCATTAAAACTGACGCTGCCAATTCATACAGAATCCATTCAGAAAGCCACAGGGGAGCATTGGCTCCTCTCTCCAGCTCCATATTTCCACTCTTTCCAGAGGTAAATGGACGGCTGATGGGTGTCACCTCGGGTTCTCCCAAGCCATGAGGATCACTACCTGGGGCCCAGCAGCCAAGCCCGCAAGGTTCTGGCCACCTGGATCCCACCCAAACTGCACCATGTGATTCCATCTGTTGTCCTCACCGGTCCTTAGTTCTTACTTCCTACTGCTGTGCTGGGGTAGAGCTCGTAGTGTGTCCCCCAAAAGCTCGTGAGTGAGAGACAGTGCAAGACCCTTCAGAAGCAAAATGAGTAGATTAGGAGAGTCTTAATCTGATCAATGGATTAATCCACTTGATGGACTCACTGGGTGGTGACTGCAGGCAGGTGGGGTGTGGCTGGAGGAGGGGGTCCCTGGGCTGTGCCTTTGGGGTCTCTGTCCTGTCCCTGGTGAGCAGAGCTCTCTCTGCTCCCTGGTGCCCTGTCCTGAGCAGCTCTCCTCCTCCAGGCCCTGCCGCCATTTTGTTCTGCCTCCCCTTGGGCCAGAGCCATGGAGTCGGCCACCAGGGACTGAACCTCAGAAACCATGAGTCCAAATAAATTTCTCCTCCTCTGATTATTCTTGTTAGCTCTTTTGGTCATGGTGGCAAAAAAGCTGACCAAACAGCTGGCCATGTGGAACCTCTGTCTTCTTGTCATTTCCAAATATCTGTCCTGATCCTCCTGATTTCCCCAGTGACCTCAGATACCTTCAGTCGCGAAGAGGGAAGGGAGCTTTGCCAAGATCTCAGGGTGATGCCCTCACCTCCCTGGATCCTCTCTTCCCCCTGACTGTCCACTTGTCAAGTCCCGGGATCCTTCCCCATCCAACACCACCTCGGATCTCATGCAAGTTGCAAAGTTTCTCATAACCAAGTCCCACCATGGTTTATGTGAGAGAGGAGGCGCCCTGCCCCAGAAAGGAGTTGATGTACGGAATCGGCATAGCGAGGGTCAAGAAGAAGAAGGGCAGGGTGTTACTTTCCTCCTTTTATGCTTTTTACAATGGAATTAAGGGTGAGATGGTGAGCCGCCTCTAACTAGGTGGTGCAGACGTGGGGTGAATATGGAACTTCCACGTAGGTTTTGCGTTTCTCCAACACACTCTATGGCTACCTGACTGAGGAAGGAGAAAGAAGAGCATGCCTAGCAGAGCTGATAAGCAGCCAGGGCTCGTCAAGGTGATGTATCTGTATCTACTGCTGTATCTATCCACTGAGCTCTGTCTGTGCATCCACCTGTTCACCAGACATCATCATCCATCCATCTACACCCACAGCCATTTACACAACCTAACATTTATGGATCATCTGTCATCTAGACATATAATTATATCACCTGTCTATCCATCTATGGTCCATCTATCTATCTATCTATCTACACATCCATCATCCATTCACCCATAAATTCATCCACCTATCCATCCACACATGAACTATGTCTATCTATCTATCTATCATCCATCCATCCACCCTTTCATCATCAACCCATACATCCATACATCCACCCATCTGTTCACCATCCATCCATCCATCCATCCACCCACCCATCCAATCATCTGTCCACCCATCCACCCACTCATCTATCCACTCCTCCACCCACCCACCCATCCATGCACCCATCCATTCACCCACCCATCCACCCATCCATACATACATCAATCCATCAATCCACCCAGCCATCCATCCATCCATCCATCCATCCAATCATCCATCCACCCACCCACCCATCCATCCACCCACCCATCCATCCACCCATCCATCCATCCATCCATCCATCCAATCATCCATCCACCCACCCACCCATCCATCCACCCACCCATCCATCCACCCATCCATCCACCCATCCACCCATCCATCCACCCACCCATCCATCCACCCATCCATCCACCCATCCATCCACCCACCCATCCATCCACCCACCCATCCATCCACCCATCCATCCACCCATCCACCCACCCATCCATCCACCCATCCACCCACCCATCCACCCACCCATCCATCCACCCATCCATCCACCCATCCACCCATCCATCCACCCATCCATCCACCCACCCATCCATCCACCCATCCATCCACCCATCCATCCACCCACCCATCCATCCATCCACCCATCCATCCACCCATCCATCCACCCACCCATCCACCCACCCATCCATCCATCCATCTCATCTGTCCATGTATCTATCCATCTGTCAACCTAACATCTATTTCTATCATAATTTATGAGAGAGAATGGATCTGGTCAGGGCTGGTAGCTGGCTGGCCACTCTGAGGTCCAGAAGAAGCAAGAGGGCAGGAGGCTGGGAGAACCACAGTCGTGGGTGGGCTCCAGACCAGCTTGCATCCATTTATGGTGTTTTCCCAGCCACAGTGATGTCACCCGGCCTTTGAAGTCCACCCACCCCTGGCTGGGACTCCTTCTGGGGTGGATCCATTTTGCTGACTGTGGTCACTGTCTGGGTGGCCACCAGGGAGTGCCATGTGTTCTTAGGTCGCCTGTGCTGGTTTTTGGCCTGTGCTCACTCAGGCCTAACAGATCAGCTGCTCCCCAGGAGCCAGGACAAGCCTGGTCTCTGGCCTCAGACCCCGACTCTGGGGCCTGCAGCCCCAACCAAGCACACTCTGCTCCCCTACGTCACCTCTCCCACCACACAGGGAGCCACTATGCTGGGAGGCAGGGACTGCCACAGAGGGAAGAGATGACGCCTGGGCCATGCCAGGGTGTTCAGCTCCTTGCCCACTCACCTCCTGCAGAACCCTGGACTCATGGGAATCCACAAGGAATGTTGATAGCAGGGTCCAAGATGAAGACAGCTACTGGGTCTACTGAGGTCCTGGGGCTCTAGGTGGCCCTGGGATGGTGGCTCCTCATTCCAGTCTCTGCCTCCATCTCCCTGGGGCTCCTCCTCTGTGTCTGTGTCCCCTCCTCTGTCTCTTGGGGGGAAACAGCCATTGCATGAGGGCCCCCTGACCCAGGAGGAGCCCATCTCAGGACCCTTCACCAACAACCTCTGCAGAGACCCTGCTTTCCAATGAGATCCCATTTTGAGCATCTTGGGATTTGACATGCACGTACCTTTTCCAAGTCCCTCTAGCATGAAAAACTAGAAAGAAGCAAATATTAAAAGCAGTCTCAACAGGGTTCCGCTTTTTCCTGTGGGAGAACTTCTGGAAACTCTTGAGTTCTTTCCTATGAAGTGCCCACACCATGAGGAGCCCTGGTGTAGCTTTAGTTGCAATGTCTACATACAACACAGTGCTTGGGTTCCCCAAATGCAGCCCTGCAGGGAGGAGACCTTTCTTTGAGTTCCTAGACTCAGTTGTATATATAAAAACTCCAAATTTAAAACATTTGAAGGTGTGGAATTGTACAGATGTTCACTGAAGTTTGTTTATTTTAATATGAACGTACAAGGATGCATTTCCACTTATGAGGCTCTGTCTGGATCAACTTACTGTGAGTTAAAAATGCACACAATGCACATCTTAGTATAGCCTACTTTGTTATTTTCCTTATTTATTTATTGGGGGGATCCTGGGTATTGAACCTGGGGCACGTTATCACTAATCCATATTTCCATCCTTTTTACATTTAAAAAAAATGTATTGAGACAGGGTCTTTTTGCGTTGCTTAGGGCGTCTCTGAGTTGCAGACACTGGCCTCCAACTTACAATCCTCCTGCCTCAGCCTCCCAAGTTGATGGGATTACAAATGAGCATCATTGCACATGGCTACACAGCCTTAATTAAAAAAAATAATAATAATGTGTTGAATATCTCATGCACACACCTAGATAGGCATTTTGTTCTGCACGATGCAATAGAAAAACAGTATATCCAGTAAATATGAACAAGATGGTACACTCTAGTGTATCACCTGATTGATCATGTTGCTGACTGAGAGCTATGGGTCAGAACACATGCTGCTAGTCCAGAAATATATCAAAAAGCAAACTGTAAACTATAGTCCCAATTAAGTACCCACCACTGTCATACTCCTGGAAAAGTTGAGAAACTGTAAGTCGAAGCAAAGTAGCTGGAGCACCATGTTTGTCCCTTTTCTGTTGCTATCACAGAACACCCCAGACTGGCTTATTTAAAAAGGAAACACCCATTTAGTTCATGGACCCAGAGGCTGGAACTCCAAGATCAGGCAGATGAGCCTGGGCACCACCTTGCAGTACAACAACATGGCGGAACAGTAGAGGGAAAGGGACTGGTACAGGAAGACACAAGCCACAAGGGGGCGGCATTGGGTCGCAGCAACTTGCTCTTAATGTAACTAACCCTGCCTTGCACAGAAAGGCCTGAACCCCTCTTAATGACCCCATCACCTCTTGAAGCCCCCACAACCCCACATGATCACAGATGCAAATTTCAATATGGAGGGGACACACCATATTCCACCCACAGTGGGGACCATCTATTGTCCATCTGTGCATCTCACGGTTGGAAGATCTTGTTCCAGGCAGCAAGAGAGAATCCCAGGGATGTGTTCTCCCTCCATATTGCTGAGGCTGCGAGATACTGTGACTTCAGAATTTATATCCCGTCCAAAGGAGTCCCTGCTGCCCCCAACATGGAGCTATCTGTCAATAAAATCAGCACGCCACTGGGGATTCAAGATGACCACTCTCCCTCGGGGAGCTGGGGACATTAGTGGAGTCACAGCTTAACCCATGGGAAACTGGCTTAAAGATGCAAAGGTTTGCTCGATGCAAACAGAAAACCCCATAGAGTCAGCTTTCGTGGCCATTGGGAGAGATGGAGAGAGAGCCTGTGCCTCTTTGGTAGCCCCTTGGTGAATCCACTTAGGTAGAGACAGGTCACTCATTTTCCTTGCTGAGCGTGGGTTAATGAAGATTTCCTGCGCCTCTCAAATGTGTCTAGGGGTGTCCGGAGGTTGTAAAATAAAAACGTGTCCACTGGTCAGGAAGATGTGCTTATTTAATTTTATTTTTTTGCTAAAGACATCCAGGCTTTTATGGGATGATGTGGGTGGTGGATTTTCTGCCCTTCTGCTCTCCCACTGATTCATTTGTGAAGTATGTGCAGATGTCAGCAGGAGTCTCTCAGCCCCCTCGGCTGTAGGAGTGATGGAAACCAAAGCAGTCTTAGATATCCTAATGGGATGTATGACCATTGGGGTGACTTAACCGCTTTCTTGGGACAGAACCTTTGGATGGAGTGCATTATTCTCACCTCATCGTCTGGGAATACATCATCTCTACATTACGCTCCACCACCCATGAGTCACCCAACTCAGAGGGCGCTTCTGAGACACTTTAATTCCTTGGACTTGTGTTAATGCCTTGAAATTGTCCTGAATTTTATCTTCACGACGCGACGCCTACCGTAGGCACACAGACAAGGGAGACTTGCAAAACCATTAGGGGAAACATCCCCCAGACATGTCTGGTGAAGGGCAGATTTTACAGGAACCACTTAATGAGATTTGAATGTTTGCAAAGAACTGGAAGCGGATGTGATTCAAATACCTTCAAACGCTCCCTCCCACTTGTCTGGGAGCTCAGAAGTTCTATTTTCTGCCAAATAGGCATTTGGGTAGATTAAAAAAAAAGAAAGAAAAAAATGGAGTGTGTTTTGAAGATCTGTTGTCAGACACTGGCAGTGGGTAAGTTCAGGGATCATCATGGAGGGTCGAATGTTCCTTAGGGTCCTGAGAGAATGCAGTGGAATCAGTCACCATGGGTTTCCCAAGATCAGTAGATCAACCATCCACAAGGTCTTTTGGGAAGAGATGGAGCATTATGTGGAAAATAGTGAGGACTGAATCATAAAAGGGTGGAGCAGGGTGAGATGGAACAAGGTAAGAAGTTTTGTTGGTCAATTCCAGGAAGTGCCGCCATATGCAAGGGCGGAGCTTCAACACTGTGTCTGAGGCAGGAGTCCACGACTTTGTCTGACTCCTTCCAACTTCCTTTCTGAACAATGGCCAGGAGTGGGGGTCAGGATCCCTGATGGGAAAGCCATATGTGCCCCCTGAGCCTTCCCAAGCTGGTGGCTCTGAAGTGGTTCAAAATGTGTTTCTGAGAAGAGTCTGAGAAGAGTCAATGTTCATCTCCCTCCACCAGTGTTTTAGCCAGCTTTCCTGTTGCTGTGAGCCGAAGACATGACAAGAACAATTATAGAGGAGGAGAAGTTACTCTGGGGCTCATGGTGTCCGAGGTTCAGTCCGTGGCTGTCCGACTCCATGGCTCTGGCCCAAGAGGAGGCAGAACAAAATGGCGGCAGGGCCTGGAGGAGGAGAGCAGCTCAGGACAGGGCACCAGGGAGCAGAGAGAGCTCTGCTCACCAGGGACAGGACAGAGACCCCAAAGGCACAGCCCAGGGACCCCCTCCTCCAGTCACCCCCCACCTGCTGCAGTCACCACCCAGTGAGTCCATTCAAGTGGATTAATCCACTGATTAGGTTACAGCTCCCATAGCCCAACTATTTCACCTCTGAATGTTTTTGCATTGTCTCCCACATGAGCTTTTGGTGGACACCTGTCATCTAAATCATAACAACCATAAGAATTTATTATATAAAACTCTTTTTTTTTTTTTTTGGTACCAGGATTGAACCCAGGGTGGCTTAACCACTGAGTCACACCCTCAGCCCTTTTTATTATTATTTTTTTTTTATTGAGAGACAGGGTCTCCTTAAGTTACTCAGAGTCTCATTAAGTTGCTGAGGCTGGCCTCCAATTTGCAATCCTCCTACCTCAGCCTCTCCAGCCCCTGGGATTTCAGACATACACTACCACACCTGGCTTGTGTATCTTCTTTAATGAGCTACATTTTAAATTTTATTCATGCTGCTCTTCAACAGGGGAAATCAAGACAAGGTTCTGGCGTGGTCATCTGCCAAGGAGGAGGGTTCATTAGCAAAGCCAACTGGGAACTAATTCTTTGTCCTAATGCACAGGAGCAGGTTCATGGGCTCCTACACAGAGAAGAGAGCACAATTTTCAGTAGGAAGGACAGAAGTCCAGGAGCTCAGTGCAGACAGATGGACCTCTCAGAGGACCCACATCCCTAGAAACTCAGCCTGTGATTTTTCTCTAGAGGGACTGCATGCAGATATTCAGCACATAGCACTCAGCACTGAAGGTACTGGCTGTTTGGTTCTAGGTACTTTTAAAGAAATTTGTGTTCATTTCAATTTAGATCTGTCTTTTGACAGGACAGACAGACCTAGGTGGTGGGAACCCGAGGTCCAGGGGACAGTTCTATCAACTGTCCCCGGTGCTGACCCCACAGCTTCCTTCCCAGAAGCCCTGGACCTGCAGCCCTGCCTAGCCTCTGGGCACAGGCTCCGCCACCTTCCTCACCCACCACCTGTGACCTGCAGGAGACATGCAGGCGGGCAGTCATGTCCCTGAGAGGAGCCAGGGGACACTGAAGGGGGGACTTCTGGGACCCTGACGCAGACCAGGTCCCAGGACCCAAGGAGACAAGGATCCTTCCTCCAACCCTAAAGTCTGCAAGAACAGGTTCCACTGAGAACCAGGCAGCAGGGGCCAGGGTGACCCAGAGTGGCCATGGCCGTGGGGACTGGAGAGTCTGATGTCACCCTGCTGTCCATCAAAGTCAGGAGGGGACCTGGGCAGGGTTCTCTGGAGACTTCCCTGGGACCCCAATAAAACCGGAGGGCAGGAGGGGCACGCTGTCCCTGTCCTCTCTGAGAGGACCCCTCTGCCCCTTGAGAGTGTCCCCTTCCCCTTTCCACCCCTTCAATACACTCCCGCCTGTCACTCTGAGTGACAGGTCTGAACTGTATCTGAATTGATAGCAAGAATCAGGGTTTGAAGAGGGTCTTTGCACCACCTCCTTCTCTCTGTAGCCTGTCTGCACTCTGCACTCCCTGGGCCAAGGTGTCAGGACCCCTCTCATCACACAGGAAAGACAGACGGGAGGAGCTGGCCCTGCTGGCCCCAGGAGGTTGAGGGACAGCCCACTGGCTCTGGAGGCCAGACCAGATGCAGCCTTTCATTTCCTGATTTTTACCAGGATCTCACCTCTGCCCTCACCCTCCCGGGGCTTTGCAATTTTGCATTTGGGCTGTGCTCCTCCTCAGCGTGAGGTCAGCGCCCTTTGAAGTCTGATTTTTGCAAAGTGACGGGGAGAAATTGACTGAAACGGGTGGACCGCACGCCGAAGTTTTCTGGGCCAGGAAGCTTGTTTCTGGAACTCAAGTTGAAAGCAAACGCTATCAACGTTTCGATAAAACAGAACAGAACAAAAAAACCCCAAACCTTGACATCACCCTTTCTGATCTGTGCTTTCTGCAGATCTGCTGTGGATGAACGTGGTTTGGCTGACGTCACCCTGATAAGTTGCAGTGATCTGCTCAGTTTCATGTGCAAAAAAAGAAAAAAGAAAAGAAAAAAAAAAAATCGGACTCCATACCAAGTATATTTAAAATGCATTTGAAGATGGCTTCAGGGTTAGTCCCAATTTCCGTGCTGTAATCGGCTTTTTGTGGGCTCTTTCACTTGCAATCTCTTGGACACAGAAGGTTTCTCTCTCCTTCCTCTTTATTTTTCCTATTTTTGTTTTGCTCCCTTTATTTCTTTTTTTAGAAGATTATTAAAAAACATATTTAAAAAATCATTTTTTTTGGTATTGGGATTGAAACCAAGGGAGTTTGACCACTGAGTAACATCTCCAGCCCTTTTTATTTTATTATTTTTTTTAAATATTGAGACAGGGTCTCACTAAGTTGCTTAGGGTCTTCCTAAGTTGCCGAGGCTGGCCTCTAACTTTCAATCCTCCTGCCTCAGCCTCCAGAGTCACTGGGATGACAGGCATGCACCAGTGTGCCTGTCCATATAGGAGCGTCTATAATGGACAACACTGGACAGGTTTTGAAGGGGTGTGGGCTACCGCTCTCACTCTATTTGTGTATCGGCTTGGGATTAGAAATTGCATCATTTTAAAAAAAAGGTTAGATAATAGTGACAGGCGTCGAGTTGGATAGGAGGAATATGTGGCACAGGAGGGGGACCCAGCCAATGGTCATTTATGACAAAGTTCCAACCAGCTAGAGGGGATGGAAGATTATCAGCCTGTAGAAATGTGGATGAGGACACAGGAATGCTAATGGATCTGAGATGGTCATTGCACACGGTGGACATGTGTTAAATGACCACACAGTGTACCTCGTAAATATGTACAAATATCAGGTGCCAGTTATTTTAAAGGAAAGAACTACACTGGTTCAGCTTTTCAAAAATAGCTCTTGGTTCTGAAGAAGATGCCAAGCAGGAAGAGGGCTGCTGTGGTTTGGTGAATCTCACCCAGAGACCTATAGGGTGGAGGTCTGGGTCTCAGCTTGGGAGATGGAGGAGCCCTTAGAGGTGGAGCCTAGTGGGAGGAAGTGAAGTCATCAGGGGTGGAGCCTAGGGGAGAAAGTGAGGTAATCAGGGGGTGGAGCTTTATGGGAGGAAGTAATGTAATCAGAGGTGGAGCCTTGTGGGAGGAGGTGAGGCCATAAGGGGTGGAGCTTTGTGGGAGGAGGTCAGGTCATTAGGGGTGGAGTCTTGTGGGAGGAAGTGATGTCACCAGAGGTGGAGCCTTGTGGGAGGAGTGAGGAGGAGGTGAGGTCATATGGGGTGGAGACCTGTGGGAGGAAGTTGGGTCATAGGGGTGGAGCCTAGTGGGAGGAAGTGAGATCATCAGGGGTGTGGTCTTGAAGGGGATATTAGGACCCCAGTCTCTTTCTCTCTTTTTTTTTTGCTCCCTAGCCAGGAAGTCTCTTCTTCCTCCACAGCTTCCACCATAATGTGCTGCCTCACCAGGGACCCGAGGACAATGGAGTTGATCACTCAGGGACAGGAACCTCCAAAACTGGGAACTGAAATAAAACCTTTTCTCCTTATATGCTAATGATCTCAGGTATTTGTCAAAGTCATGGAAAGTCAACTAAGATCTGACCCCAAACCTAGTTATGATCATAATTGCATTATTATGGTTTGAATAGGAGAAAGCTATGCCCCAAAAGCTCAAGTGTGAGACAATGCAAAACAAATTCAGGGGCGAAATGATTAGGTTATGAGGTGGAGTCCAAGTCATGGATTAATCCACTTGAATGGACTCACTGGGTGGTGACTGCAGCAGGTGGGGTGTGGCTGGAGGAGGGGGTCCCTGGGCTGTGCCTTGGGGTCTCTGTCCTGTCCCTGGTGAGCAGAGCTCTCTCTGCTCCCTGGTGCCCTGTCCTGAGCTGCTCTCCTCCTCCAGGCCCCGCCGCCATTTTGTTCTGCCTCCCCTTGGGCCAGAGCCATGGGGTCGGCCAACTATGGACTGAACCTCTGAAACTGTGAGCAAAAATAAACTTTTCTTTTTCCAATTATTCTTGTCAGGTCTTCTGACCACAGTGAGGGGGAAAAAAAAAAGCTGACTAAAACATGCATCAATCTGCTTTTCTGAGTTGGAAAATCAATCGAGCATGTAAATATAGCATGATTTGAAATGAGAGGTTTGAATTGACTGACTATTGGCACTACCAACATGAATGCTAGCCCCAGTATTTGCCAGTGAACCTTATTGAGCAATTGCATGACCTTCAGCCTTTCATCGGGAAGATGTGCAGATTGCAGCTGGGTGCAGTGGCTCACGCCTGTCGTCCCAGCAGCTCGGGAGGCTGAGGCAGGAGGATGGCAAGTTCAAGGCCAGCCTCGGTGAAAGTGAGGCTCTGAGCCACTCAGTGAGACCTTATCTGTAAATAAAACCATCCCTTTACAGTAGCAACCATAATAATTAGCACTTTTTAAAAATTCACTCTAATTTTCACCTTTAAAAAAAGACATTTTCCTATGACTTAGGATCTACAGTCAGAAAACACCTGGAATAAAATCCGGAAGGAGAGGTTTCCAGCCACAGATTTCGTTTCCAGCCACACTCTGAAGCACCGTAGCAATTTATATTATGAAAATACTGTCTTGGGTCAGATACAGTGAATTCTTTTCCCTTGGAAAACAGGTCCAGCTAATGGGAACGGTTCAATTTCACTGTTTAAACCAAAGACATCAGAGCGTATCCCTTATGCCAAACACAAAGCAGATTTTGCAAACAGTGCTTTCCTTTCATTGCTGCTAAAACTCTACTCTGAATGTGGTTTGCATATGTTTTTACACTTATAACTAAACTCATCTTTGATATATCGAGATATCTTTGATGTCCCAGAAACATGTCAGTTCAGCTTTGATGAAAGAAAAAAAAAATCTCATTTTTCAGAATTAAAAACTTGGGCACCCTTGACTATTTTTTTTAAGCATAACAACTCTCCAATGGATTCTTTCTTGACTCTTTGTATGCATAGATCCTAGTCAGCTTGAATTGCTGCAGGAAGGCACCTCACTTCCAGGCTTCTTCCAGGGAAGCAAGCCACATTCAGTTCACAGACTTAGAGGTTCAGGGTCTTAGAACAGGCAGGTTCATTGGTTTGGCCCCTGGGGATGGTGGCCCATGGTGGCATGTCATGGCAGAAGCAAATGGTTCCATCTTGAACCAGAAGGGGAGAAACAGAGGAAGAGACTGGGGTCCCATAATCCCCTTGCAAGCCACTCCCCCAATATCCTAACCTTCTCCCAACAGGCCCTGCCTCTTAAAGGTCCACTACTTCCCAATAGCACACCCTCAACACATGGCCTTTGTGGAACCTTCCATCCAGATAGACTCCGTCACAACTTCCTGAATGAGAAGGGGAAGGCACCACCATGTTCCGCACACACAGTGAAGAAAGCACTGTATTGATCATGATTCTGTCTAGTGATTCTTTAGGGTCAGTGTTGTACTGGGCTACATGTGGATTCCCCAGTGGGATCTCTGGGTTCCTCACTTTAGAAATTGTGATTGAAGATATGATAGAAATAATATTCAAATAAGGCATTTTTTTAACTAAAAATTACTTCTAGAGTTATAGGGTCAACTTATGCCCTTTTAATAACACTGATTTCCCCTTGTAATTTTTTAAAATGAAAAGCAAGGATGAGATAGCAGAGGATATCTACAAACACATGCACAGAAATCAAATATCATGCTACCAAATGTGATATGATTGTCATCATCATTGATCAGATAGGAATAGTATTCTGAAAGAAAATTCTCCCACCATCCCATGTAGTTCCAAAGGAAAGTTATCTCAAATATAATGTGATCGGGAAAATCTGATGGGCTATGGTGACTTCCATCTCTAAATTACTGAGATAAAGCAGGTGAGAAACCCAGGTTTCCCCCAAACCCGTCCAATAGTAGTCAAAAAATCTGAAGCACTCCGAGAAGAAACTCGTAGTTTTTGCAAATGAGCACAAGATTCACAAAGTAAGGTTGACTGACCTTCGTATCCAAGGGGGCTGGTTCTGTAGCCCCTGTATATACCAGAATCCACGGGCACTCGGGTCTCTTCTGTCAAACTGTGTAGCATTGACACAGGATCCAGGTGGGTCCTCGTGTTCCCTTTAAATCATCGTTACGTGAGTCATAACAGCTAGCACTGTGAAAACGCTCTGTGGGCACGATTCCATGTGCAGTTTGGAGACAGGGTTGTAAGGGTTTCCCGCCCCCTGTGATTGCATCTCAAGAGGGGACTGCTCTAAGTACAGCCTGCACCATCCGAGCACCCCAACCCTGCTATTGGGCGTGACCACAGACAGGTGCTGAACACGCTTTGTTGTATAAACATGCGGCTCAGCCATAAGGAGATGCAGACCTTTTGTCATGGAGAGGACAGGATCATGGCAGGCTTCAGATGTCCTTCCAGGTTGGTGGATTGAAGAGACTTAGAAGGATTTCATGAGAATTCATTTGGGATCCTGGGGGTAGGGGAACAAAAAGTCTTTCTCATAACGTGCTCTGTGGTGTTTCCTGGGTCTTTAATGATCATGCACACCTGCAGCCTGATTATAAGCTGTGTCTGATCCCTTGATCCCGTGTGGAAGTATGGGGCACATATTACTTATAAACAACATGCATTCATGCACCATCATCAGGAAGGTGCTCACAGCGTGGGATGTGCAGAGACAAGTGGCATTCCTGCGTTGATGTGACTCAGTAAGGACGAAGACATATGCATCTTGACTCCTGAGGGCAACTGGCACTGAGCTGTAACCACTTACTGAAAACCCATCCCGTTAAAGTGTGCAGACCCATCAGGTATCAGGTAACAGAGTTGGACACCCACCAGCACCGTGTCATTAATTTTAATATTGATTTATTTACTTGGCATTGCTGGGATTGAAGCTTGGGGACCTCCTGCTCACAGTGCAGTCCCCCCACCCCTGAGTCACACTGTATTTCCCATAGGGCACTGCAGAACATCCCCACTGACCCAACCAGAAAGATGCCCATCTGAACTCTATGCCACGCGTCTATCCACAAAAATCAACACCAGTTGTTTTCTCCTTTATCTGAAAGCAAGCTCAGTCAGTGGTGGGGAGGGATTGGGTCAGCTTTTAAGATTCAGCCAGGACACTACCTCAGTGGAAGGAGTCAGGAGGTGGGCAGTTCACCTTCCGCTTCCCAAAGAGCAAATTCCATCAACTCAGAAGCACACTTGCTTCCTAGGCTGAAAAGTGGACCCGCAATCTGATGGTGCTTCCACGTTCCATTAGAACCTGGTCAGCAACAGCTGGCCAGAGGTTGGTCTTGAGCCCAGATTCGGCTACACATAGTTGGAAACGATGACTCTGGATGTCTGATATTGCTGAAATAGGACCATTCTGAAGGCCATTTTTCTTATCAGATTCTAGAGGAAATCAAACTGGAATATTATATACCTCATGTCTCTTAGAATCCACAAAAATGAGGACCCATTTATTTTTCTCCTAGGGTTTCAACTTCTCTTCACTTTCCTCTAAAACAAAGCTTTTTTAGTGGTGGGGAGGGATTGGGCTCGCTTATTTATTTATTTATTTTTGTAGTAGAGATTGAACCCAGGGGAGCACTTAACCACTGAGACCCATCCCCAGCCCTTTTTACTTTTTATTTTGATACAGGGTCTTGCTGAGTTACTGAGGTTGGCTTTGGAGTCAGAACCATCTTGTCTCAGCCTCCCACGTCTCTGGGATTACAGGCTCATACCACGGTGCCCCATCCCTCTTCACCTCCCTCCTCTGATCTCTTTTTTTCTACTAGCCTTTCTTGTATTTTCATGAAATTCCTTTCCTTTCCTTTTTTCTCTCTAGCGTCTGCAAATGAGAGAAAACATGACCTTGACTTTCTGAGTCTGACCCATGTCCTTTAGCATGATGGTCTCCTGTTCTGCCCATTCTCCTGAAAATAACATGGTTTTGTTCTTCTTGGTGGTTGAATCAATCTCCATGTTTTTTCTATACCTTCTTTTCTTTCTCCGTGCATCTGTTGGTGGACACCTAGATAGGTTCCATAGCTTCAGCCCATATTTTTCCCATATTTTTAAGAGGAAACCCCCTAGACCTCAGTACCATCCGAATGCACGGGATTCCACGCTAGGTGTGAATATGAACTCAATAGGGAGACCCTCCCCCAATGTGGTCAGCTGATAAGTAATGATAACCCCCAAAGGTGTCCACCTCATGATCCCTGGCCAATCTGTGGACATGTGAGTTTGCAAACCAATAGGAACTTGCATACGGAGTCAAGTTAAAGATATTGAAGTGGGGAGACTTTCCATCTGGATAGGATGAATAGATAGAGAAAGAGGAGGAGGAGGAGAAGAAAACAGGAGGAGAGAGAGAGAGAGAGAAACCAGGCAACTGGCTATCATTTATTCCATAGTCCAACAAAGAATTCCCCAACCTCATCCCCCACCAAATATATTTAGAAGCCATGGTAGGAGATTAAGTGAAATTGCTTCATGATTCCGCCCAGTGACTCGTGCTTGCTCCACACACCAGCTGCATATGCTTTTCCCCAAAGTGTCTTTAAGAAATACCAGGCCCACAACGTCATGGAGCTGGATCTCACAGATGGGTCAGGAGTAAGGTCTCGGGGCCGGGATGGCTGGAGAGGGCCTCCAGACTCTGATCAGGCAATGTCACCAAAGGGGGATGGGTCAACCTCTGTGGTTGTGCATTCCTCATCGGCGACAGCATGGGAGTGACTCTCTGCCATCCTCACTGTGCCTTTGGTTTTCTGAGTTCTGTTCCCTGGGCCATGAGTGCATCTCTGCTTCCCAAACACACACCACCCCAGGCTCTGAGGGTGGAGCTTTACCCATGTGTTCAAGATGTGTGCAAAGGGAAGGTCTCCCAGTTGCAGGAAAGATGGTGGAACTTCTTCTCTTGGCACGGGGCCACGTCGTTCATGAGTCAGAGATAGAAGGTAATATGGATGGAAAAGGTAAAGATGGAAAGAGGGGTGTGGATCAAGGTGGCTCCAGGGAGCTATATGCTACTCTGAAGATCATGGACGGCTTTGCTGGTAACATGGGCCTTGCTCTCTATGTTCTGGATTGTGGGAATTGGGCGAGGAGATGAAGGGCAGCTGATACTATCAGGTTCAGATGAACTGAGCTCATTTGGAGCAGAGAGTGGGTCTGGTGCTCCCATTGTCTGACCACGAGGGTGAAGGACACCAGGGAGCTAAGCCTCGACTGGATGTAGCCATACGTGCGCCATTTTGAATCTCTGAGATGAACACGAAGCATTCACTCTTAACCCAAATGTGCTTCTCTGTCTGAGTTTGCAGGTCAAAGGGCTCTGTCATGGTGGGATGGATGGTTGGTTTAGTGGTTGGCTTGTGTGCCTGTCTCTCTGCACCCTCACACAGTGGGTTTTGGGATGAGGATTCCTAAGTTGTGAACGATGATGCTCATGTTCTTAAACATGGGTGGGCTGACCCCTCTGCTGGCCTTGGCTTTGCCTTTGGGACTCTCAGCAACTGCAGACCCCACAACTATGTAAATGAGCTTCCAGTCCCAACCTGTGGCTCTCCACGGCTCCTCTGCATTCCCACACTTTTCTGACGCTCCCTGATTCTTCGTTTTTCCCTTCTCACTTGCCCCTTACCAGCTGGGTGACCTCTGGCTAGAAGGGACCGGCCGGGTGGTTCTGTCCTGAGGGCCTGCCTTCAGTGGAGATGACTTTATAGGAAGTTGTTTAGACAGTTCCATAAATGAGTCCCTTTGAAGAACAGCCAATGCTAATAACCCTGATATGAAATTCTGCCTTGCTGTAGGGAGACGATCATTAAAAAGACCACTTGTGTTGGAACTGTAGGGGGGAGAGAGGAAATACCCCACAGAGACACAGCAAAGACCCTTTGGCCCATTTTTTATCTTGAAGGAGACATTTTATTTGCAAAGTGTGGCTCTTTCCCAGATGCAAGGCTAGCCAAGGGGTGGTCGCTGGCCACCAGAAGATGGACCACCATTGCGTTGGGAACCATCTATGCTTTGGGCTAATCCACCTGTGTGCATATATATATGTGAGTGTGTGTGTGTGTGTGTGTGCATTATTATTATTATTATTTTGCATGAAAAGAAAGAATAGTGGAAGTTACAGACTGCAAGGTTTTTGGTAGAAAATCATTTTATTTTATTGAACAATGACATGATGAAGAGATAGCATTGCAAAACATGACATTAGAGCTTTCTGAGGGTCTAGGATATTTTGTCATTCTAGGTCACACTCAGGTGACTGGGTTCCTTCTCCCCCCAGTTCAGGGCTTAATAATTTCTTTATGTATGTTGTGTTTGCACAGGAACAAAATGGAGAGATACGTCATCCCTTCCCCCGATCCCTGAGGGTTCAGGGCGCCATATTGGAAGTCTTCCTTGTGAGGTGCATTCCCACAACCGGTACAGTTTTCACCCATAAAAATATCCATCAAATAGAGGCAAAATCTAAGGGCGTTGGTTAGATGCAAACCCACGTGGGCAGGAGACAGAGTGAGGGTGTTGGGCTTGCCTTGCTTCTCTTGGGGGGGGTGGTCACTGGGTCATTGCCAACTGCCCCTGTATACTTGGTGTGTGGTCAATATGTTCAACTGCCTCGTACAGCTATTGCCCCACGAGCTTGAGTCAAGGACAGAGGTACGTGTGACAGGGCTTCTGTCATCCTGGTGGAAATTAGACCAATTTCAGCTTGGAGAGGAACATCTGGTTCCTGGGAGCCTGCTCTTTGTCATGCAAAAAGAGAGAGGTTCTATGTAATGAACTTGAAAATCCTCAGGATCTTTGATCAGCCCGTAGAGTGTGTGATGCCAGGTGCTTGGTACCATGTGGTGACAGAGCATTTCTAAGTCCCTCAGCAGCCCCCATGTGCACTCAAGCTTGATTTAGATGTTCTCTATTCATTCACCAGGTTGCATTTCCAGGGTTACCACATTTGATGACATCACCCATAACAAAATTGGAGTTATTTTTGCACCAGTGTCCTTGTAAGAAAACCAAACACAGAAAGTTATGATTGACACCAAAATTAAAATTTTTATTTTTTCTTTTTCATAAAGGGGTAGGATCTCACCTTGGGCTGCTTTGAAGATGGCGGATGTACCAAAGGCTCTTGAGGGCATTTACGAATGTCAATGTGATCAAAGGCAAAGCGGGGAGACAATTCAAATCTCAATTTTGAGAAAATAAATGAAAATGGACATATGTTTTTTTTTAAGACTGGTAAAAGAACTCAGTGACCATGAGGACAATAGTATCCAACCAAGAGAGATGTTACCCCTTAAGGAGACTGACGCCTGAAGGTGTTATTAGCTGTAACCACTGTGTGGGGCTGCTCCTGGCTCCTGGTGTGTGGGGCCCAGAGAGGCTGCTCCACATCCTGCAGCACACAGCACAGCCCACCCCAGAGCACCCCCAGCCCCAGATGCCCCCAGTGCAGAGGATACCTGCAGGACAGAGTCTCTGTGCATCATCCGTCCACCCAGCTGTCACCTGTCCATCTCTATCACCTATCTATCTACCATCTGTTTATCCTCCATCTATCTTCCCTAACTGTGTGTTTTTCTATCCATTTATCCATCAGTCTCTTTCCTCTATCTATTCATCCACCCATGTCTACCAAGACCTAGTTCCTCTCTAGATTCTTTGTCTACAATGAGATGAGTTAGACTCACTCCTAAGGAAACCAGAGGGTTATCAACACAACAGGAATCCACACTCCCCCAGCCCCAGAGAGCAGAAGGCTGGACCCGGGTCCCCAGCTGAGCTCCCTCCAGGGCTCCAGGGGGCTCCTCCTGCCTCTCCAGCTCCTGGGCTCCAGGTGGCCCTGGGCTGGTGGCCCCTCACTGCAGTCTCTGCCTCTGTCTCCACGGGGCTCCTCCTGTATGTCTGTGTCCCCTCCTCTGTCTCTTGGGAGGACACAGCCATTGCACGAGGGCCGCCTAACTCAGGAAGAGCCCATCTCAGGACCCTTCACTAACGACATCTGCAGAGACCCTGTTTCCAAGTAAGGTCTCAGCCATGGTTTATATGTGTCTCCCCCAAATTCTTGTGTTGGAAACTTATTCCCCAAAGGTCTGGACCAATCATGTTTGTAGGTGGAGCATTTGGGGAGCAATTAGGGTTAGATGAGGTCATGAGGGTGGGTCCCATGGGGGCATTAGTAGCTGTATAAGAGGAACAGAGTCCCCAGGTGCCGTGCCTGCACTGTCTTACCACGTTGACACCCTGTGCCATGTTAGAATGGAGCCCAAGGCAAGTACCAGATGCCAGCACCATGCTCTTAGATGTCTAGTATCCAGATATAAGAGAGAGATTTTTTAAAAAGCTCTATTTTTTTTAACCAATCACCTGGTCTCAGACATTTTGTTATAGCAACAGGAAATGATCAGGACATACATACAGACAGGTACCTGCTGTTAAAATGGGGACCCATATTTATTTATTTATTTTTTTGGGGGAAACTCTTGAGCTCTCTGCAGTATGAACCTTCCTAACTGATGTGGGCAGAGGATGCTTCCCAGTGGATAGCAGCCGCCCTGGACTCTGAGGGACTCTTGGCTTTGTGATTTAAGATTTTAAGAACTGTGACTATATATATATATATATATATATATATATATATATATATATATATATAGAGAGAGAGAGAGAGAGAGAGAGAGAGAGATAAAATTCACTATGATGAATATTTTAAAAGTCAAGAATTCATAGAATTATTATCCAAAATCCCTCTTTTTCTCTTCTTCTAGGACATGTCTAAATTGGGTTATTCCCATTTCCCTTTATGACATCACCCTGGGAAGCCGACTAATTCTCTATTCATTCACCAGGTTGCATTTCCAGGGTTACCACATTTGATGACATCACCCATAACAAAATTGGAGTTATTTTTGCACCAGTGTCCTTGTAAGAAAACCGAACACAGAAAGTCATGATTGACACCAAAATGGCACCCCACTATCTTGAAAACGCCTGCTAGGTACCAACATCATTCATTTATTGGCCACAGAAAGACCAGGGGAGTCAGTGGGTGGGTGGAAGTTTTGGATAATGATTGACACATTGGTTTGACCAGTGATGGGCTCTAGGCACTCTCTAGGTCAAATAGGAGTCCATGAATGTTAATGTCCAGGCCGGGTGCTTGCCCCAGGGAACAGGCTAATGTCACATCATGTGTGCAGCCATCAGTGACCCCTTCTCAATAACTATTATGGTTTAGATATGGATCAAGCGTCCCCCAAGAGTTCCTGCGTGGTGACCTAACTCAAATGTGGTGCTGAGAGATGGGGGATGGGGAGGTGATTAAGATTCGAAATGGACATCAGGGTGTGTTGAGAGCCACAGTCCAAGTGGCCCCAGCAAACTTCCAGCTGATTGGCTCCTCTGCGGTGATGCTCATTGGGCTGTTTTCCCGCCCTTTCAGACCACGGAGGTGCTCATTGGGGGACTCTTTTGGCTCCGCCCACATGACCCAGCCAATCAGCCTCAAGAGTGGGAGGAGTGGGGGTTGAGAGGCTGGCTGGAAGAGCCGGTGGTGGCAGTTGGGCTCTGAGGGAATTCCTGGAGAGCAGCGTGGTGCTGTGAGTGTGTGTGTGTGTTCTAAAAATAAAGTTCCTTCATGCTTGACAAGTGGCTCATGAATTGTGCCCAGCCAGATTGCAGCAAGGGTGGATCCCCCTTGATTGAATTCTGGTGGCTTTATAAGAAGAGAGACAGACAGACAGACAACAGGACACACATGCATGCTCCCAGTGTCTTTCCATGAGATGTCCTGTGCCAGTCATAGCGTACTGCAGTAAGAAGGCCATCATCAGACGTGGTGCCTTGACATTGTACCTCAAGAACCCTGAGATCAAACAAACAAACCTCTTTTCTTTATGAAAGTGCCCAGCCTCAGGTACTGTGTTGCAGTAATGGAAAAATGAACGGATATAGGAGCAATTCTGCCCTCATCCTTTTCCAGGAGGACCTATAACAAACAAATCCACATTCCTCTGTGCAGCATGTTGTCAAGTCTTGGTCACGTTGAGCATGGACCTTGTACGTCCGACTTATCTGCGCCTGTGAATGAACTCATCTAACTTTGGAGGAGCATAGAAGTAAGACTTGGTAATCCTATAGGTGTTTTTACAGCATCTGTGCCACTGTCACCCAATTCTGGGGACCCGCTGGGAGAGGAGAGCACAGAAGCTCAGATCGATCCACTGTGCGTCACTTTGGCAGGCTACAGTGTGAGGTCCTCTCTAGTCTGAAGTGCCACCTGAGCGTGACTTACTGTTCTCCTAAAATCCTGTGATCCTGTGCTGTGGGATTTGGTGAGTTAGGTGGTAGTCTGCCCCCTAAAACCCACACTCATGCTGTTTAAGGCAGCCTTTGCCCTGCTGTGACCAAAAGACCTGACCAGAACATTTTAGAGGAGGAAAAGACTATTTGAGCTCATCGCTTCAGAGGTTCAGTCCGTGGTTGGCCGACTCCATGGCTCTGGCCCAAGGGGAGCAGAACAAGATGGCGGCAGGGCCTGGAGGAGGAGAGCAGCTCAGGACAAGGCACCAGGGAGCAGAGAGAGCTCTGCTCACCAGGGACAGGACAGAGACCCCAAAGGCACAGCCCAGGGACCCCCTCCTCCAGCCACACCCCACCTGCTGCAGTCACCACCCAGTGAGTCCATTCAAGTGGGTTAATCCACTCACAAGGTTAAAACTCTTATAACTCAATCATTTTATGTCTGAACTTTCTTTCATTTCTTCACACATGAGCTTTTGGGGGATGACCTATATCTATATTTTAACACACATCATAATCTTTGGAACCTGTGTGTTATGGAATATATGTTTATCTCCTCCTCCCCCAATTGACATACTGGATCCCTAACTCCCATGGGAATATTTGGAGATGAGACTTTTGGGAGAGATGATACTTTGGATCTAGAGTGTCCCCTGATGGCTTCTAGAGCAATGGAACCAGCCAACCATAGACTGAGACCCTTGAAACCAAGGGTCCCAAGTGAATCTTTCCTCCTCTAACTTGATTTTCTCAGGTGTTTTGTTATAGCAACGTAATAGTGACTAATACCGTCTTCAAAGTCCACATTGATAACATGACTGCTTTCCTAAAGTGTTTTCCATATGATGTCAGAAAAGAAATGAGAATTTTTATTCCATTGTAGCTATTTTATACTGTGTTCCTACATGGTTTAGTACAGGAATTGCATTCATTTAATTTCTCTGTCATTAATAAATATGACACCATTTTCATTGTGAATGTCGCATTAAGTCATGAAACCAACCTCCTCCTTTGTAGCAGGGCATGTCAATCAGCCACTTCATATATTAATATGATATCCATCAAGTTCCTTTTATGAACGCTCCATTGGATCAATCATCAGCAATGCTCCGATGAGCAGCACCCAAAGTTCCTGGGTTGATTCGCTCTGTTCCTAGAACTCATCCTTGAAACCACATTTAATCCCCATGATTCATGATGCTAATGTTCTATGAGGTCACTGGGAACACTGAACGAGCAAATATTGTGAGATTGCTCCAAGGGCAAAGATAGCCGTCGGTTCCTATGCCCTCTGGTCACAGCGGGACCGTCAACCAATCCATATGTGAGCTTGTCTTCTGTTGAAGGGCACCATATTGGAGATTGATTTACCCACATTGGACACACAGCCAAGTGTGCTATCCCTCATGTCTACACCCAGCTCTGTAAAATGTGCTGACATCTTTGGTATTTGCTGAGTATTGGTTCCAGGACCCCCCTGTGGACACCCAACTCCATCTATGCCAAAGACCCTAATATAAGATGGTGCGGTATTTGGACAGAAGCTCTGCGCATCATCCCCCAGATGTTGAAGTCTCCTCTGGAGGGCTTGTACTTCCCAATGGAATTTGAATGCTAGTTTTTTGGTACCAGTTTGTTTAGGTCACAATGATAAGGAAAAAAAAAAAGCAATTTGTGCTTTATACAAATTGTATTTCAATCCAGCCGAATTTCTTGCGCATCTATGGAACACAAGGGTGTAGACGGCTGAGTGTGTCTTTTGGTCTGTAAGGCACATCCCACTCTCCCTGCATTTAGGAACGCCGGACAGTATTTCAGCACTGTTTGTGGGGCTATTTTAAGCAGCATGATCCCCAACAAGAATTTCAAGTATGCAAACACATGGCACTCCGCAGACGACCGAAACGACGTTTATAGGATGACATCTAAAATAAGTAGGCAGAGTAGGATTGTTTTTCACCTCCGCTGGGAACACGCCGATCAGCTGAATGAACTCTTTCCTCTGTGCCTGCCAACGACCCCAAAACCCATGTGCACATTCATTCTGAGGTTACCTGCCCACTTTAGGGACCAGGTCAATTTGCAAATACAGAATCCATAAACAGCGATGGTTGATGGTACTCAGAGACTTTTAAAATTACATACTTCAAACTCTTTAGAATTTTAGCCAGCTCTGTGCCCTTTTATTTTTGTCAATGGTGTGAAAGACAGTCGCTGGGGTTGGCATTTTACATGTCTTTAAAAAATTACACAAAAGCCAGGCACGATTGTGCATGCCTGTAATCACAGCAGCTCAGGAGGCTGAGGCTGGAGGATCGCGTATTGGAGGCCAGCCTCAGCAATTCAGTGAGGCTCTAAGCTACCTAATAAGACCCTGTCTCAAATTAAAAAGAAAAATAAAAAGGGCTGAAAAGAGAGCTCAGTGGTTGAGCATCCCGAGTTCAATCCCTGATACAAAAAATTTTAAAAAATTATACAAATACTCTGAGAAATTTTTGCTGCTCTTGTGTAAACAATATTGGGAAAATAACTGGGGAAAATATTGGGAAAATGTAAAGATAAATCTTAGATGGGGAACTGGGAAACCTGCCTAAGGCTGGAAGTGTGTGCTGAGACTTGAACCCAGGTCAGACCAGAAGCAACGGTTAGAAAAAAACATGAAGAATTAAGTGATCTCATTCTGCTTTAACAAAACCCCTCTTCCCCCCCCCCCCCAAGTCCTCTCTACTCTTACATTTGCCTTTCCACTTCTCCCCGCTTCCTGCTGAATTTGCTCGTGTTCATCTCTTTCTCCACATGAGGGAGGTCCTACTTCAAAGTGCTTTTCATCCCTGCGAACGTCCCAAGTTCCTGTAGCAGAAACAAGAGCACGTCTCCTACTTTTTATGTATTTCAGTAACTACTTATTTGGCACTTCTTCCACAAGCTGAATGTGTGTGTGCCTTTCCCCGAATTCTTATGTTGAAATCCTCACCCTCCGGTGGTGGCATTAGAGGATGAGGGCACTAGGAGGTGATGAAGAGGATGAGTGACCTTATAAAAGAGACCCTGTCCCTTCTCCATGTGGGGACTGACTTGAGGGAGCTATGCTATTAACATACTCTTAACACATTTGAGTCTGTTTTGGGTCATCTTTTCATTGCTTTGACCCTGACAAGGTCAATTAGAGGAGGAGGACTTTATTTGGGGCTCATGGTTTCTGAGGTTGAGTCCATGGCGGGCTGACTCCATGGCTCTGGCCCAAGGGGAGCAGAACAAAATGGCGGCAGGGCCTGGAGGAGGAGAGCAGCTCAGGACAGGGCACCAGGGAGCAGAGAGAGCTCTGCTCACCAGGGACAGGACAGAGACCCCAAAGGCACAGCCCAGGGACTCCCTCCTCCAGCCACACCCCACCTACTACAGTCACCACCCAGTTAGTCCATTCAAGTGGATTAATCCACTTTTTAGATTAAGACTGTCATTACCTAGTCACTTTACCTCTGAATAAATATAATTTAACAGCCATTCACATGATATTCACGTTGCATTAAGTATTTTAAGTCATCTGCAGATGGTTTAAAGTATACAACAGGCTGTGAATAGGGTCTCTGCAATCACTATGCCATTTATAAGGAACTTGAGCCCCTGCAGATCTGCATATCCATGGGGGATCTTGGCATCCACCATGTTGTAGTTAGTTTTCTTGTTTGTTGCTGTGACCAAAAGACCTGACAAGAGCAATGATGGAGGAGGGAAAGTTTATTTGTGTTCAAGGTTTCTGAGGTTCGGTCCATGATTGGCCGACTCCATGGCTCTGGCCCAAGGAGAGGCAGAACAAGATGGCGGCAGGGCCTGGAGGAGGAGAGCAGCTCAGGACAGGGCACCAGGGAGCAGAGAGAGCTCTGCTCACCAGGGACAGGATAGAAACCCCAAAGGCACAGCCCAGGGACCCCCTCCTCCAGCCACACCCCACCTGCTGCAGTCACCACCCAGTGAGTCCATCCAAGTGGATTAATCCACTTATGAGGTTACATCTCTGAAGACGTAGTCACTTCATGTCTGAATAAATACAATTTAACAGCCATTCGCATGATATTCACATTGCATTAAGTATTCTAAGTCATCTGCAGATGGTTTAAAGAATACAAGAGGCTGTGAATAGGGTCTCTGCAATTACTATGCCAATATGTTATAAGGGACTTGAGCCCCTGCAGATCTGGGTATCCATGGGGGATCTTGGCATCCACAATGTTGTAGTCACTTTCCTTGTTTGTTGCTGTGACCAAAAGACCCGACAAGAGCAATGATAGAGGAGGGAAAGTTTATTTGTGTTCAAGGTTTCCAAGGTTCAGTCCATGGCTGGCTGACTCCATGGCTCTGGCCCAAGGGGAGGCAGAACAAAATGGCGGCAGGGCCTGGAGGAGGAGAGCAGCTCAGGACAGGGCAGTGGGGAAGCCGAGACAGAGAGAGAGAAGAAGGGGTCAGGGTCAAGATATATTCTGCAAAACCATGTTCCCATTGACCCACTTTCTCCAACCATGCTGCAATTGTGTACAGCCTCCACCATTTCCCCAAAGTGCCTTCAGCTCTCAATGGATTAATCCACTGATAAGATCAGGGTCATCATGATGCAATCACTTTCCAAAAGCCTGACCACTGGACAGTGCCAACAAGCCTTCCGCACAAAAAGATTAGGGGGATCCGTTCCTAACAATGACTCATCAATTTTCTGTCTCCATGAATAATTTCCTTATGCTGGAAATTACATGGACTTGAACCCACACAACACCTCCCTTTCTCTATCTGGCTTCTTCCTCTCAGCCTAATGTTCTCAAAATTTGTCTTTGTCGTAACGTGAATCATCACTGTAAATTTCTCTTCCTGGCTCCGTACTATTCCATTGCATGGATATACCATTGTTGTTTATTTATTCTCCCCAGTGGATGGACATTTGGGTTAGTTCCATGGTTCAGGGTTTTGAATAATGCTGTGAGAAACACAGATTTGTTTAAATACTTCCTTTTTCCATTTTCGATCCTGTCTTGTGGGTTCTACTTCCAGGAATCATCAAATTGTTCTTTCCTTTAAGGTATTTGGCTCTGTCTTAGCTGAAATATCGCCTCTTTACACATATCCTGCCATTGGATTTGATATCATTTGGTTCTGGAGTGTCCCCCAAGGCTTCTGTGTTGAAGGTTTGGTCCCCAATGCAGCAACGTGTAGAAGTGACTGGATCGGGAGGTCTCTGGCCTCATCAATGGATTAATCCATTGGTGGATTCCTAGCGGAATGGTCTATTGGGAGGGCGTGGAGACTACTGGAGGTCTCTAACTGGTAGGAGACAGAGTGTGTATTTGGGGACCTTCCCTTGAGGACTATATCCTGTCCCTGGCCCCTTCCTCTCCCTTGGCTTCCTGATTATCATGCATGAACCGAGAAGCTTCCTTCCACCACATCCTTCCGCCATGACACCTTGCTCACCTCAGACCTAGGACAATGGAGCGCTTTGACCATGGACTGAATCTCTGAAACCATGAGCCAAAATAACCTTTTCCTCCTCTAAGATGTTCTTGTTGGGTATTTTGTCACAGTAACAAAAAACTGATTAGCACAGGAATCCACCCGTGCGGCACCTACATGGTACTTTCTGATTCCCACCTGATTTATTTTATATCTCCCACACATCTCTGCCTTTCTATACAGTTTTTTTTTTTTAATTTACTCTCTGCCTCTCTGTGAGAGATGATGAGCTTCAACAAGTCAGTTTTATACTCCTCATCCTCGGACCTTTGTACCTTGCGTGAACTTAGTAGATGCTCAATAAATATTTGAGAAATGAATAATTAACCCATAGTGACCTTAATGCCAACGGTTCTGTCTGCGCTCCAGAATCTCTCCTCCAAACTCACGTTGGCAGAGAGGGCGGACATCAATTAAACTGATTTCTGGAGGAATTAAAATCTCATCGATGAGCTCTTATGGCCCCTTGAGGTGTTGGAGAGACCCGGACGGCAAATCCCAGCCTGGACTCTGACTCTTGCAGATGTTCCACAGATGGTTTGGGAGACCCAAAGCACAGATGAAGAGGAGCAAAGCGCCGCACACAGAGGTCCAGAGGAGAAAGGTGGAACAGCTCGTTTAACGACTTCACGATCCTGTCCAAATTGGACCGTTCCTCCGGGTGCCGTGCCTTTCCCTCTAAATTGGACTTGGCAGAGGGAAACGGTTTTCGAGCCTGGCAGGGCTGATGGTTGGATCAGCGTCTGTGGTTTCTGAGCTCATTTTTGGTCCCTGCAAGTCCAGGCAGACAGACCAGCTCTAGGGCTCTGTGTTGACGGCCCCAAAAATAGACAGATGGGATCATCCATTGAGGGGCCTCATTTCCCACCCAAGAATCCCACAGAGAGTCACAAGGCTGGACGTTGCCATCGCAAATACATCTGTCGTTGCATCCTAATCATAAAGAAGATCCACCGGAGCACCTCTTCCCACATGGCTCTTCCCCCCGGGGCCATGTCAACCGTGCAAGAGGCATTTGGCTTGCACCCACTGGATCTTTGCTTCGCGCCAGAATGATTGACTTATGGTGGCCGTCGGGCACGATTGCATTTGGCACTGCACCGTGTTCCAAAGGGGGGGAGTTAGGCCAGCCGCTCAGAGCCTGCGGAGTAACACAGTAAACCCTGAGATGAGTGACAGTCCTGACAGCCTGCGTCCTTGTCACGCTCTGGTCCTCAGGAATGCGGGCGGCTGGCCGTGCCAGCGCAGGGGGCCCGGAGATGTCCTCGCCTTGATAAATCTGCTTCTGCATCCAGCTTTTTCTGCCACGCTCTGGGCCCTGTCTTTAATTTATTGCCACTCTGGGCTTGGCAAGGGGAGCACCCATCTGCCAGTCTGCAGGACGATGCCCAGCCAAGACTTGCAGTTTCCAAGTGACTTCCCGGCAAGATCGTGGAGGGGCTGAGGAGCAAGGCACAAAAGTCAGATTGCACTCACTTCAGTCAACCCCCTGCATCTGCCCACAGCCCTTCTCAATTCCAGGTCACTTGGCAGGGCTTTGCAGGGGTGATTGCTCCTCCAAGGTGGTCTTGCACCCTCCAGCCGTCTCCAGAGCGGCCATGAGTCACTGCTTCTCCCTAAACAGGGTCGGGCTCTGAGCTGACTTGTCAGGGCCGTTGCAGGTCCCAGCCTGCAATCCCCACCACCCTCTGAAGGAGGCTGGTGTTTACACGTCAACTGGAAGGACGACTTAATTCCTGGAGGCTGCAGATAAATCGTGGGGGGCGGCTACACATGTGGGAACTAGCATCTCATCCTGCTACCCCCGGGGGGGGACAAAGGTGACCCCGGGGAAGAGAGCAGGAGACGGAGTGTCCATGGGCAAAGTCTGTTTGGGGCTCTGGGGTGACCCATCATGGAAGAGACCAAAGTGAAATGGCGTGTGGCTTCTCCCCTGTCCGCTTCCTCCAATGGAATACCTCATGGTGACTTGGCCTCTGCGCCACGTGAGGTTCTCTTTGGCAACGCACACACATGCTTTTGCATTTTGAGCTCGGGAGCCAAAATCAACTCCCCCACCTCCACCTGCAAGAGTCAAAGAACAAAGATCATTTAAGAATATTGGGTAAGGCTGGGGACCTTCTGGTAATTGGAGACCATGAAACTCCATCCAAGATGGCGGAACGCATTGGCTCCACAAAGCCCAACACTGCCTGAGGAAGAGTCCCCCCCTGTTGATACTGAAGGATTTGCTTTCCTGGGCACAGGACTCGATTCGGGACTCCCTTCCAGATATTGGGAAGACGGTACAGATTTTCAGCACCCTGTTGGGGGATTCTAAGGGTCAGATCCCTTGGTGAGAGGAGTGGCTACTGGACGGTGGTGACATGTGTTGGAGGAACATCCTAGGATCCAGGGACACCGGGAGCCAGAGTGGAAGAGGGCAGATGTTCTCACTTGGAATCCCAAGCAGCTGGTTGGGGCGGGTCCCTTGGGACTTCTAGGCTTGCTCGATGGGAACAAATGTTGGAGTTGGCAATTCTCTGCTCATCTGCAGTGCAGACAGCTCCCTCCCCTCTCTCTGTTGATATTAATTAAAGGCCAATTAAGCATCATGTGTGCCTCTTACAGAGAGATTCCCAAAGACCTCTCAAGCTGCTCTTCACGATTTCTCCCCAAAGTTCAGTAGCCAAGTTGGGCACCTGTCAAATCCATCATGGAAAGAAAAGATAAAAGACACTTGATAGGCAGGTACCCAGAGTCAGTTGACATGGACCCTGATCGTCCCCAATTTCAGATTTCGAAACACTAAACCTCAGTGGATGGTACCTTGGGATGAATGTTCATGGTGACCCCCAAATCAATATATTGGCACCGAATGCCTCACTGTAACGGTATTAGGAGTGGGGTCATTGGAAGTGATGAGGTCATGGGGTGCAGCCCAGGAAGGGGAACAGGGTCCTCATAAAAGAGACCCAGAGAGCCCCCTGCCCTTCCACCATGGTGGATCCAGGAGAAGGCGCCCTCTGTGAGCAGGAAGCAGCCTCAGCCAACCTGGCCTCGGCCCCACCTGGACCTCGAGCTGCAGCCTCCAGGGCTGTAGGGAAGGGCTCCTTTTGGGGTCACCCAGTCTAATGACATAATTGCTATAGCAACCTGATCTGACTAAGGCAACGGGATACTATCTGGGTCCTTACCACGAAGAAGTGTCTGAAAATTCAGTGGTTTAAGTGACACTTGGAAGTGAACAAACAAGTCCTCGACTGAGGATAGAAGAATGTGATTTTTTCCTTGTGGTCTGGGGAAACAGCAAGCATTTCCCGGAACTGCGAGTGTTGCAAGAATTTCACAATAAGCCAGGTGCAATGGTGCACACCTGTGAGCCCAGCAGCTCCGGAGGCTGAGGCAGGAGGATCACAAGGTCCAAGCCAGCCTCTACCAAAGTGAGGCCCTAAGCACCTCAGGGAGACCCTGTCTCTAAATAAAATGCAAAATAGGGCTGGGGATGGGTAAACCTTTTCCCCACATCTTCACCAATGCTCAGTATTATTTGTGTTCTTGATAGTAGCCATTCTGACTCGACTGAGACGGAATCTCAGCATAGTTGTGACGTGCATTTCCCTGATTGCTAGAGACGGGGCACATTTTTTCACCTATTATTTGTTGATGGATTGTATTTCTTCTTCTTCTGTGAAGTGTCGATTCAGTTCCTTAGCCCATGGATGGATTGGGTTATTTGGTTTCTTAGGGTTAAGTTTTTTTGAGGTGCAGGTGAGCACTTTTAATACACTCTGAACATCCCAGGAAGTCATTCAGTGGGGACTGAGAACCGCTGAAGTTGGTTAGTTTGGAAATCTCCCTCTACCACGAGGCCATGTCTTCTGTGCGAGCTCTGCACACGGCACTTCTCTGCCTCTCTGTACCTGGTTTCATTCTATTTTTCTTTCCTTTATGATTGACCATGGGCATCTGGGAGCACAGAAGAAAAGTTGGTGGTTCTCTTGGGGTGACCTGGGAAGCCCGACCTTGCCATTTATGAAAGCATCTATTATGTTCAAATATGATCCATTTCTTATACTGCCAGTGTGAACCAAATAGAATATTTAAAATCATCTGCCCCCGGGTGCTTCTTACCAGTGGATTTTATTAAAGTTTTGTAAAGGAAGTGCTCTGAAACCTTCCCCAGAAAATTCCACCCAGAGGATTCCCAGTCCCCTCCCCTGGGTCTTTCCATGCATGCTCCGCCATTTTGTTTACAAGATCCTCGCTTTAGTGGGTGATAGAAACCACTTGGTTCTAATTTACAGGCACATGTTATTACTTGGGGTTTTGCTGAGTGGA
The DNA here is from genome assembly GCF_047511675.1 of Marmota flaviventris. Lineage (NCBI taxonomy): Eukaryota > Metazoa > Chordata > Mammalia > Rodentia > Sciuridae > Marmota > Marmota flaviventris. The sequence goes on from NC_092518.1 coordinate 1,731,724, forward strand.
GACAGACAGAGTTTAGCAACAAGAACTTTGGGTAAGTTAAAAGAAAAGGCTTCCAGAGACGGGATTCATGGCCACCAGCGGTTTTTCATCAAGGAGCCAAACGACACTTTGTTCAACAGTGGGACTGCACCGACACGAGGGGTCCTTTAGAGATTGTGTTGCCTGCTGACACTTTGGCCATTTTACTTTATCTAAGGACACTCTGGGGTTTGCAGAACCAAGAAGCTGCCTCTTCCCAGAATCTACCCCTGCTATTGAGCAACACCAGACCACCACGGGATTTCGCCTTAGTCATAACCTGAGCCTGCTCTTTCCATGTTGTTAGATTTTATTAAACCCTGGAGATGTTTTATCTTTGCACCTTGCTCATACCTGGGATGCCCCTTTCTAGATTCTACCCATTCCACGGATGAAGCCCGGGATCCTGGGTACACCCAGAAGGAAAGAGCAGCAGGTCCAGGAATGACTGACAGCCTTGCTTGCTGCTCAGATCACAGGGTGAAGGAGATTTGGTGGGAGACCTTGCAAACCTGACCATGTCGCCTGAATATTGGATTCCCCTAAGAATTCGTCAAACACAGGCGTCTGGGAACCACTCGCTCCTCATTCAGTGGACCTGGGGAGGAAGTGTACATTTCTAGCAAGTTCTCAGGAGACTCTGATCATGGTGGCCCAGGGTCCCCACTTTCTTTTTCTTGGGAGGTACCAGGGATTGAACTCAGGGGCACTCGACCCCTGAGCCCCCTCCCCAGCCCTATTTTGCCTTTTATTTAGAGACAGGGTCTCCCTGAGTTGCTGAGGGCCTCCCTTTGGCTGAGGCTGGCTTTGAACTCACAATCCTCCTATCTCAGCCTCCCAAGGCTCTGGGATGACAGTTATGGGACACCAAGCCATCCTGCCTGATTTTTTATAAGGAAGTTGAATGGTCCTTGGATTTGGCGTTCTCGGGGTCTGGCTCCCATCACCTAGGGAACTACAGACCCCCCACCCCCACCCTCCGTTAACTAGATAAAGGACTTCTCCGTGCTCTTTTGCAATTTCCACCCCTCTATGCACATGAGTTACCTTTGCATCTTACCATTCTTGCAATTTTCCAATGAGAAATAGTACCATGCAACATAAAACTGGGTTCCTGCAGCACCCGTAGAATTTGCAAAATCACGGGTTACAAAATTTCACAGCGCTCCGATGGGTCCCAGGCATTTCTTCAGCATGGACATCGAACACGGCTGCAAGTTCGTATTTAGACACGTTGTTCTGATGAATTTTTTTTTTTTCCTTAATGCTCTCCTTGGGCTGCAATCTCAGCATCCTCCGTTGCCCGTCCCGCCGTATCATTTATCTCTGTCCCGTTGAGCTCTGTTGCATGACTTTGGTGAACTGTTCCTTTATCACGGGGGCCATGTGTCTTTGCACTGTTATTACACATCATATAAATCTCCCTGTAAAACCAGGAGAGAATTCCGGGCCGGGGGGGGGGGGGGGGGGTGGCTTTCTAAAACTTATGCAAGTACTTCTTGTTCTGCTTGACCCCGGACTTTTCTTTTTTTTGCTCCCATGGTTACGGTTTTTGGAAAATAAAATAAAATAGACTGCAAGGCTCTCCTCCAGGTCTTGTGTTCCCTGGGATCCCGCCTCCTGTGTGATTCATCGCTCAGGAATCTGCAGGGCGCTTTAGACAGAGCTCTTGGAGCTGCCCAGGCTTTTGTGAACTCCACCCTGAGCATGGAAACCATCCTCCCAGCCCCAACAGGCCCTCGCTCGCTCGCTCGCTCGCTTATTTATTCTGGCCTTTTGCATGACAGACGCCAGTTGCTCGGTGCACCGTGAGGACATCCGTCCAACGTTCAGGATCACGATCGTCTCATGCACCGGGAACACCCCGGGCGTCGTGAAAACCCTGCACCCTGGGTCTCCCTCTCCTTTGACCCGTTCTTGAGTTTTGCAAAATAAATGTGGGATTTTTTTTTTCCTCCCCGATTCTCTGCTTCAGCCTTCCGCTCGCCGGTTTCCGTGGTGGACAGAATGTCTGAGTCATTCCCAGTTGCTCAGAGTGAATTTCTCTTCATGCTTTTGCAAAAAAAAAAAAAAAGATTTTTTTTTTCTTGCAAGTGGGTGTGGGGGAGAGGTGGCATTTCTGGGTCTCGCCTTGGGCTGGACCCTGGGATCGCTGGGTCCATGCACATAGAAGGAGTTGACCTGGGACCTTAACGGTCACCAACCGGGTTTGGTAGGTGTGTAGGGACTTTGGCCCTGGCCGAGGGTGCTCTGAGCAGATTTTAGTGGGTTGCAGAGAAAGAGCCGGTTGTTCTCATTGAGCTTGATCGCCACATCTTGGACCGAGTCATGAAAGTTTCACAGGAAGCTCATTAAACCTTTCACCAATGTGCAATCAGAACAAGCTCGGGGTTAACCTAGGAGGCTTAAATCCAAACAAAAATCCACAATTTTGCCCTATGTCTCTCTGTTCTCTGGGTGCTCAGCTATAGTTTGAATTTTGCCCTAATCACCGAACCTTTTTTCTCTTTATCACGTTTGTTTCCCACATCCTGGTTAATGCGTAACAGTCCTTACAGCTAATGTTTAAAATAATGGGAGGGACGATTAATTTTTTTTTTATGGACTCATTCCCAAGCCGGATACTGAATGCACATCTGGAATGGTTACTTCTCACTATTGGCCTTGATACCTGCTGTCCAACATCTAACAACGGGGCTCTGTCTCTTGGCCTCTCCAACTTTGGTGGAATAAGACACCTTGCTAAGTCACTCAGGTTCAAACTCGACTTGACATTGCTATTTCCCCTCAGGCATCCAACAGTCACCCAAAATGCCACACTGCACTTTTATCTTTCCACCTGGAACCGCAGGCAGCCATTTCGAGCTAAATTGAACTCTTCATGGTTTCCCCAAATCTCGCAAGATCTTCATCCTCTGCTTGTCTGAGCCAATTATCCGCCATTTGCAAAAAAATGATCCTTGAGTGATCGTGCAAGCCAGTTGTCCACCATAGGCAAACCACATCAACAATTGTGTGACCTTCTCTATGGACCCATTTTCAAATCCAACCTTGTTCTCTCTTTACGGGTCTCCCAATTTCCTCTGCTAAAGAGCCCACTGTGGGTATCCCACCATGCCAAAAGTTCTCTGTCCCATGTCTTTCAGCAAAGGGCAAGTCATTTTCCCTGGTAGATATTCACCAACAATGAGAAGGTCTAAATGAACAAAACTGGAATATCAGTAATGGACATTGATTGATCTACTCCGTGCGCCATCTTGAATATTGTCACTCTGCGGGTTCAATGGAGGCTGGTGGAAGATTTTGGGAAGAAACCATTGCAACTGTACTCAACATTTGAAGCTTTTGTTGGTTATCATCCCCTGAGCAATTACAACAGCATGACATTCTCATTGCAGTAGCTGTCTTTGATAATCTAGAGAGGATTTAAAGTATATGGAGAATGTGTGTCCACTGGACACAAAGAGCGTGCCATCTGAGATAAGGGACCAGAACATCTGTCGATTTTGAGATCCTGGTGGGTTTCCTGGAACCCGTTATCCCAAGTGGACAGCAATGGCTGCCACTTCGGATCCAAGTCCATCTCTGCGAAAAGGAAACTCGGTCCATAAAAATGCAGGCTTCACATTTCATCAAATGCTGCGTGAATGGTGAACACTCCTGCCCGAAGCTAACGGTAAACTTGGTAAAGAAAGGCCGGTTCCTATCCGGCCCTCCTGCTGACCAGCCCAAAGCCCCAAATGCACACAGAAGAAACAAAATTCCAAGAAGCTTAGCACACGGGCCCGGTGGGAAGTCAGAGGGTGAATTCTTGCAACCTCGGCTTTTTCTTTCGTTTCTTTTTGAACCATGTGAAAACCATTCATTTTCTTTTTCCGTGGGAGTCCCTCAGCCGCACAGAGAGAATCATGTATCTGGAAACCAAACGAGCAGCGCTGGGGACCGTTTTGGGGGGAACTGGGGACGTCTTGAGAAAAGAGGGTCCTTTAGAGGATTCTCTGCAATCCTTGCACGAATTCCCAATTCCACGCTCAATGCTGCGTCCCAGTCTGTCCGTCACAAATCTCCCCCAAGGGACTGAGTCTGATGATCCGAGGTACCCAATGGAATGGGCTCCATCGATTCTGCTAAGTTGTTAAAAAATACATAAAACGTAGCTTCTCTGAACTGCATACAGGCAAATCCAGGCAGGAAACAACCATTTCTGTATATATGGGGAAGTCGGAATGTCCTGCAAAGTGACAGCGTCCAAGGTGACATTTCATTGGGTTATTGTAATAATTAGGACCATAAAAAAAAAAAAAAAAAGCAAATTGCACCTTTACCTCCCAGGGTGTGTTCCAGAGAGTTCCAAAGAGTCAATGTTTCAGTACGCCAAAAATGAAAAAAAAAAAAAAGATTATAAACTGTCCAAGTTTTATGTTCATTGAAGATCTGTTAATACCATGCTATGTTTTTTTTTTGGGGGGGGGGGGGTTTGGTACTGGGGATTGAACTCAGGGTTCCTGGACCCCTGAGCTCCTCCCCAGCCCTATTTTGCATTTTATTTAGAGACAGGGTCTCCCTGAGTTGCTTACAGCCTCACTTTCGCTGAGGCTGGTTTTGAACTCCCCAACCTCCTGCCTCAGCCTCCCAAGGATACTGTGGTGGGGTTTCAAGGTGGGATTTGCTTCAGTGATCACAATTTTTGGGGGAGAGATGTTGTTTCAACTTTCCTAAACCAGTATGGTACCTGTCAATCAAAATTATTATTATTATTATTATTATTATTTGCAGGGCTTTGGAAATGTGTTTGCACGAGCATTTGCTAGGGTCATAGGCTGCATTGCAATCATTGGACATCTCAGGACTTTCACAGATAAGATGAAGGGTTAAATTCTTCATCCCCCTCCACCCTGGGCTGATAAACAAAATATGGAAAAGAAAATGAACCCCGAGTCGGAGGGTTTGATGGATGAACCACTCTAAAACGACAGCGTCCTCACACCCAGTGTCAAGCTGAGTGCCTTGAGAACATTCGCGCTCAGCAAAGGGATTGCAAATCAGTTTCTAAACTTTTTTTCCCCCTCTATTTCTGTATCTTGATATTTATGGGCGTTGTAATAGGAAAGGAAGGCTTGTTACAGAACCCTGGTCGGGTTCCAGCCGTGTGTGTGAATGCATTGCAAATGGGCTCTTGCTTCCAAGAGGAGGCTTATCTGCCTCCCAGAGTCCGCTCCTCTCTGTCCCTCCGGCCACCTGGTCTCCTGATGGGTGGCCTTTGCCCCCCCCCCCCTGGATTCATGCAGGAAACACTTCAAGAAAGATCATTCTCCTTTATTTGGAAATATCCCCCATTGCAAAATCTTCTGTAGGAAAATAAATACCAGGGGAGATTTTTTTTTTTTTTTTCTCTTCCTATGAGTTTAAGTCTGGACTTGAGGAAAGTCTGAGTTTCCAATATCAACAACCATGAAACCCAACAGAAGATTTTTTTTTCCGGTGACCCTCTGAAAGACGTTTCATTTCTCTTCCTTTAGCTGTTTAAAACAGCCCTGGACCTGCTGTTGTTATGCAAAGAGAAATGCACCGAAAAGGGTACACACTAACCTCAGAGGCACATTTTTTTGGGGGAGAGCTACCAATTCCCACCGCCGAAAAATGAAATGATTGCATTATGTTCATGGGTTTCTCGAACGCTCCCATAACATCAAATAATAATAAAAATAATGATAAAGAACAGCGTGAGCTTTCGCGGTGGACAAGGAATCTCCTGAGGTTTTTTAGCCTTCTTACATTTCATTATCGTCTTAAAAATTCACGTTTCTGGACGCGAATGAAAAATAACCTTGGGTTTCCCTTCCAAGAGCCACAGGTCCACATTTATTTTATTTCCCATGACAGAAAGTTGAATTCAGTTTCCCATAACAATGCATCATTTTCTATTTTTGTTCCAGACCTCTTAAAAAAAAAAAAAAAAACTTAAATAGACTTTAAAAAAAAATAGTCTCTTAAATGACAAAGAGTACCTACACGTTTGCAGACGGTGAGGAAGGCTTGGTAGAAAATTTTAAGGTTTTATTTTGATTAATTATCCAGCAAAAAAATATGTCAGGGACGGATGCCGGGACGGCAGACGGTGTTTCTCTGTGGCCACTGGAGGGGAGGGTTGGGGCTGGCCACAGAGTCCCCCCCTGAGCCCTGCACCTCTCATTGAGAATAAGGATATTTTGCCAAAGATTCTGTCATACAGTTGGAAAAGGAGTTCAAGTGCTTTCCAAAGCCAAAGTGCAATGCATAAACTTGAATGACAGCATCATTGCATCAGGAAAGCGATAATAATTTCTGCAGCAATAAGAGCTGATTTGCACTCATCTGCCCTGATCCCCTGGGGAGACCCCCTTTGGATGCCTGAAAACCCTGGACAGGACCGAGCCCTAAATGTGGTGCCTTTTCCCACATACACATCCCTGTGATGAAGCTTGATTTATGAGTTGGACACAGTGGGAGATTAATAATAATAACTGATGGGAAAAAAATGGATCAAGGGCTATAGTAGGTGAATAAAAGTTATGGGTGGCTTCCCATTGGTAGATATTTACCACGTGGCCCAACTTGGTTGCAAGGGATCCTGGGAAATGTAGTCTCTTCTACATTCTGCAATATGGCGGAGATGCAGGGCGTTGCTTGTGCGTCTCAATGCAAATAAGGTGTCGGACGAAAGAATAAGAAAAACCTATTGATGCGGTTGTTTTGATTTTTTTTTTGCAATTATATTTCTTGTTCCAGAAAGTTAAAATTAAGATTTTTTTTAAAAATTCATATCTGGGGTTTGTAATTTTTTCCTAAGTTTTATAATATATATAATCTACCTATACGTGTGTGTATGTGTGTGTATGTATGTGTGTGTGTGTGTGTGTGTGTATATATATATATCACGTTTAAAAGTCTTTTATATTTTTTGGAGATTATGTAATAACAGAGAGAAGAGGTGGCATTCCAAGTGTAGGCACGAACAACTCAGAAGGATGCTATGGAAGAGAGAAAATATAACTTGGAGCCGGGTGCAGAGGTGCACGCCTGTAATCCCAGTGGTGCAGGAGGCTGAGGCAGGAGGATTGCGAGTTGGAGACCAGCCTCAACAACAGCAAGGTGCTAAGTAGTTTTAAGTTAGGACTTCTTCAGATTTGGGAAGATTTGCACAACACAAAGAGATCTCCTGGGGATGGGTCCCAAGCCTGGACGTGAGATTCATTTATGTCTCACGCATACCTCCTCCACATAGCTCTAAGGCATAGTATATGCTAATTTTTTTGTGCCTGTGTTTGGATTGTAACCCATCGCGTGAAGCCAGGTGAAGAGTTTTAAACTTGTTGACACCCTGTTGACTTTGAAAAAGTTTTGGATTTTGGACCCTGGATAGGAATTTGGAATTTTAGATTAAGGAATGCTCAGACTGAATACACTAAAATATGCATATATACTATATTCATATATACTGTAAATGAGCATGCATATCATGTAACATCATATGTATGTTATTTTATATTAATTTATATAAGGTTTTATATATATCCATCATCTATGTATCTACCCCAATCATTTATCCATTATCTATGTACATCTATTTATCTAGCATCTGTTTCCTATCATTTCTCATTTATCTTGTCCAAGACTAATAATGACAAAACAGTTGTTCCAATACCATTTATATTCTGTGGGTTTTTTTTTTCTTTTTTATGGAGGAATGATACTATTTATAACACTGTGCTAACGTGCCAAAGAATTCCATTGAACAAGAAAGCTATTCATTTTTTGCAGGGGAGGGGACCCAAAACATCAGCCATTCTTTGTGACTTTGCGCAGGGCCGGTGAGTCTTAGGGTGTGGGCAGGAGAGAGGAGCCCAGATATTGGATTTATTTCCTTTTTTCAGGTAATTTCAGTGCAACGGGCAGCCAGTGGGAAGTACCAGAGGTTAGGAGATTTCCCGGAACGTGGCACAGCTATTAAGATGAGATAAAAGAGTCCTGTTGGCCCCTTATCCCCTTCCTGTGGGTGAGTGAGTTACCTTATATTATTTGCTTCATCTCAACAAGCCTCAGATTCCCAGTATGCCCAGCGGGTCTATGACCTTGCTCCAGGGTGCCTTTGAGAATCAAATGCAAAAATGTATCAATCGGGATTCAGACTCAGCACCCTGTCACCCATTATTAACATTTTAAAAATTTAAATTAAATTTAATTTTCAATGAAGGAGCATGCATACATGTTGGAACTCATTATTATGGTTGCATTCAACTTTAATCTTTTATCTATTATTTTTTCCCCAAGGGATAGATGTCTAAAAACATAATATGGATTTCAACAGTTCCTCTTCATGGTCTATTTGTGGATCAAAGTGGTCATAGGTCGTCTGGGATGAAGGGACTTAAGGGTTAATTATTTCCAGCAGGGGTCAGCCATGGGACAAGCAGGAGTGTGGAGGAGACATGGGACAAGGGACATGGGAGCCTCCTTGGATTTGACCTTGAGCTGCAGCCTCTGAGCTCCAGCTGAGACACCAGCTCACTTTCTGAGTGCCCACGGCCCTAGTGAGGAGCCTCAGGCATTTTTTCTCTTTGCACACCACCCCTTACAGAAATCCCCTTCCACTGGAGACAACGTTAGCGCTCAGCCTTGGATGTCTTGGCTTTTACATAATCAAAAAATATCGTAGAGCCAGGCAGGGTGGTACCTGCCTGTTATCCCAGTGGCTCTGGAGGCTGAGGCAGGAGGATCGCAAGTTCAAAACCAGCCTCAGCCAAAGTGAGGCCCTGAGCAACTCAGTGAGACTCTGTCTCTAAATAAAATGCAAAATAGGGCTGGGGAGGGGGCTCAGGGGTCGAGTGCCCCTGTGTTCAAGCTCTGGTACCAAAAAAAAAAAATTTAAGATAAATACCAATCCCCGTGGTTGTGTGTGAGCCCCCAAGTGCAGGAACACATGCACACTTGGAATATCCCCCCGCACCCCTGAGCTGTAGGCTGACGACTTCCTTCCATGCAACTGGCCATTGACTGACCATCACCCTGGGGTATAACGGGAACTGCCACACTCCATCGGTTTCCCCAATCATCCTGCCAGGACGGTGACACCAACCGCACTCGACAGATGAGAAACGGAGCCTGGGTGGCCCTCCTGGGTCTGCAGCTACTCAGTGGCTTGCAGTTCCACCCCGTCCCCCAAAGCTGGGCACATGGATGGTTCTGATCCTGGGGAAGTCTTTCATTTGCACGGAACATGTGCACATTTTCCTTTAGTGCCATGATTCCCCGAGTCCAGCGGGGGCTTGAGTAGCAATTCTACAGCGTTAGGTAGCACAAGTCACCCACAAAGGGTTTAATTTAAATAAAGTCCACGGAGCGGGGGGATGGTTCAGTTCCTGGGCCATTTTGGAGGGGAGACTTGAGCACCTGTGGATGTTGATATTTGCAGGGTCCTGCAAGCAAAGAGACCGAGAGATGACCGCTTGGAGTGGGACCCTGGCATCCCGAGCGAGCACCACATTTTCTGTTGGCATGGTGACCCCCTCGCTTACCAATCCGATAGCAGAAGCACCTAGATGCAACGAAGGCATGCCCAAGCTTGCAATTTCTGCACGGGGAGGGGAGCACTGTCTCCAATATGGCGGAAGGTGGCCCTTGAGATTCCCCCAGGAATGGACACCCACCATCTACCCATCGGTCACTCAGAAACACGGCTGGCGTAGCAGGTAGGATTGCATTCCCCCCTGCAAATATGTCTGTGTCCCAACCCAACACCCTGAATCCACGCCCTGTCAGCTTATTTGGGTGACACGCAATCACGGGATGGCTCTCCAGAAGAGGTTGTTCTGCACATCGAAGTGACAGATGTCCTCGGAATAGAAAAGATGTGTGGGAGGCCACTGGGTGTGCACCAAACACCAGCGGTCCGGCCATTCATCACGGTGGCTGAGCGCCCCTTAATCCCGGGACGCTCTGCAAGCCAGTCAGCGAAGAAGTGGAAGCCAATTAAGTTGTCTCCCGAAGCCGTCACGTTCCATCGTGGCCGGGAGCTCTCAGAACGCGCTGTGGTTCCGGGACCCGCCCCAATAGGCAACTGGCGTTTGGGACATTTTGCTTTCTTCTTGGTCTGGCTTTGGTTTGCTCCAATGAGCTACTGAACTGAATGGGATTTTCCTTTTAGCAAGAGACACAACAGGAGGCAGAGACTGCAGTGAGGGGCCACCAGCCCAGGGCCACCTGGAGACCCAGGAGCTGGAGAGGCAGGAGGAGCCCCCTGGAGCCCGTGGACAGCTGGATCTCACATTTGGGCCATTGCAGCCGAGAGATAATAAATTTCAGTTAATTGGAGGCATCAAGTGTACGGTCACCTATTAACGCAGCCCCAGGAACACGGCAGGATGTGAGGGTCCTTCCGTCTCTGCAGGTGACCAGCAGAAGGTGAACCCACAGGAAGCCCCGAGGATACATGTCCTAACAACATTCCAGCAGAGAAGTCCCTATAAGAAAGGAGGCTAGAGCCAGCCCCTGGGGTGGCCGAAGTCCACCTGTGGGCTTTGCTCCACCTGGTGTGAGGGGCTACTTGCCAGTGCAGCAAGTCAGGACCCCAACCTGCCAGGGCCATGTTGAGCCGGTGATGGGATCACCCCGCCCAGGAGACTTGAGCCTGCACAGACAGGAGTGCAGGAAGTCTCTCGTGGCTGCAGGGCCCTTCGCATTGCATTGGGTTGCGGGGTGGGGAGCTCCCTCCCCGGGTCCAGCGTCCACCCCGTCCACAATAGCTGCGTCTGCTTTTGCAAGCTGGATCACAGAGCCTGGTTGTAATTTGGCTTTCCAGTGAGGATCTGGGAGCCATAAAGAGTGGCAATGGATTGCGAGCTCAGGATTCTGCTTGTGCACACAGATTTACAAGCTCCAACCCCAGATGGTAGAAGTTAGCCCTTTGGAGGGAGGAAAGAACGCGTTTCTTTCAGTTAGGATTTTTTTTTGGAAAAAAATATATGAATATATATGGTGCATGCTTAAGTGATTGCACCGAGGGAGCAGCTCAGAGCTCCCGCGTCCTTATTCTGGGGAAACTGGTTCCGATGCTTTTTGATGTGGCTGAGTCACGAGCTGCCCAGTGCCTCTCACTTATCCAGCTCCACCGCGGATTGTTAAGTATCTGGGTTTGTTCGCTGTAGCTGCGTGCACCCAGACTAGCTCAGGGAATGGGAGTTCATCACACAGTAGGAACTCTCTATCCTCTTTATCTGTTCAGCAAGCCTCTGTCTGTCATCTGCCAATGTGTAGGTGTCTGTCCCAACCTGGGTGGGGCTGCTCCTGGCACCTGGTGGGTGCAGCCCAGAGAGGCTGCTCCACACCCTGCAGTGCACAGCACAGCCCACCCCAGAGGACCCCCAGCCCCAGAGTCCTCCCTTGGGAGCACCAATCCTTCAGACAGGATCCATTTCCTCCCCAGGTGCCTGTCCTGTTCCTTGCCCCTCATTAGGTCTTCAACAAAACCCACGTATTAATGAATAAACGAGAGATACCTCTGTGCTTCCCACAGACTCGTGAAGGAGAAGCAAGCATTCTTTCCATGCAGGGACGGAAACGGTTCAGCATTTGGCAGACGTGTGCTTGCCAAAATGCCGACCCGACGGGCCCCCGGTACCTTCTTCCCGAGGATTTATCTTAAGTTTGCTGTTTTTCTCCCTCCCCCAGAGAATTCCAAAGAATGAGAGTCTCTCCGAAGAAGCAAAGGAATGAGAGATTTTCCTACTTCAGGAATGCCAAGACATGTAGATGTGTCTTTTGAGAGAAAGAAGAAGAATTTTTGCAAACAAAGCAAAAATTCCCGTCTCCTTCCCTGTCTAAAAACTTACAGAGAATAGCTGAAATGCAATGCATTAAAGCAGGTTTTTTTCCCCCCAAAAGGTCTGATTGAGCCCCCGATTCATTGGCTCTTGCAAAACTCACAGCCCAGGTCTTTGGAAAATATCACTTTATTGTCAAATGTACAGCATATGGACCTTAAAAATACAATAAAGCAGTCATGGGGACAGCAGCTCTCCTGACCTCCATCAGTGCCTCCTGACCTTGGCAGGGGTGTGGGGGGGTGGGCAGCTGGTTGGACTTGATTGACAGGTAAGGCACTGCAGAAAAGACTGGTGGCTTTTTACATTTTACTATTTATTTTTAGAAGACTCTGCGGTGCCCTTCTATGGGGGCCTGGATTCCTCTTTTCCTTTGGCTCCTGTTTACATCACCCAAGGACAGCTTTCAAGATGAATTTTACATGCAACGAAATTTAATATCCCAGCCTCCACCCCCACCAACCACCACCACCCCCACTCACCACCAATGTAGGGTTCCGGAAGGCGGCCCGGGGAGAAATTGGTGTTGAATGGCATTTCCATGTCTGCTCTAATGTACCCGAGTCTTGTAAAGACCAATAATTTATTATGTTTTAATGAGCTAGAAAGTCTCTCTCTTTCTACTCTCATCGTCTGAAGGGGGAAGAAAACAATTTTTTTTTAATATTTATATTTATAACAGTATAGATATTTCCGGAGAAAAGTCTTTACATCTGACACGGTGTGCATATGAAACCAGAGATTTAAAAACAAAGGCACTGACCCTGTCTGGCTCTGAGCCCTTTAAGGGACACGCGGGAATTCTGAAGCAACAGAAATTTCTAGAATGTTCCATCCTGTGAAAAAAAAAAAACACGGCTGAGAATTCACCAGGTGATCATGTTTCACAGGGATAGCAAGACAATCCGGGTCCTCCTTGCTGGGGGTATCAGCGCTTCTTTTGGCCAAGGACGCTAGGTCAAGGTCAGCCTCACCTTGAACCCCACGGGGACCAAAGTGCCCTAGTGCGACGCCTTCCCGAGCTCCAATCCTTACGCCCTGAATTTCCTTACCAATGACCTCTGGGTCTCACCTCCCAGTGAGCAGCGGCCACCCACGTGCGTCCTGCGGAGATGGTCAGTAGACATGGACGTACGTGGTTTTGGAGTCCGTGCCCAGGATGTTCCTGGCGGTGCACTTGTAGAAGCCGGCGTCCCTCTGGGTGGCGTGCTGAATGGACAGCGATCCCTGGGGATGAAGGTACCTGTTCCCGTAGAGACGGGCCTGGGCCCCGGCGGTCAGCTGCGACTTGTCCGGGAGCTCCCACGTGATCTCAGCTTTGGGAATGCCCATGGCCAAGCAGTTCATCTTCACCGTGTTCCCCGGGCGGGTGTAGACCACCGGCACCGGCTCGCTGGTGATGCGCGGCGGGTAGGCGATCACGATGACCGGGGTGCTGACCACCAACGAGCCGTACGGGCTCTCCACCCTGCACACGTAGGTGCCCCTGTCAAACACCGAGGCCTCGCGCACCGTGAGGCTGCCGTTTTCCGAGACGGAGACGCGTCCCAGGTCTTGGGGACCGTCCAGAGCCATTCCATTGGGGAGCGTCCACGAGAAGCGGCCGCGGCCGGCCCCAGGAGGGGCGCAGGGGAGCTGCAGGTTCTCCCCGTTGATGATGCTCACCAGGTTGTGGTACTGCTTGCTCGGTTCGGGTTTCAGCCCCACCTTGAGCGACACCAGCCTCTCCGAGTGGCCGGCGGCGTTGCGCGCCACGCAGCGGTAAGCCCCGGCGTCCACCGAGGACAGGCCGCTGATGTGCAGCATGCCGTCGCGCTTGTGGTAGAATCGCTGCAGCTGCTGGCCGCTCGGGAGCTCCGTGCCGTTGGGCAGGACCCACAGCAGCGTGGGCGGCGGGGTCCCCGAGGCCGAGCAGTTGAGGCTGATGGTGTGGCCGGCCATGGCCGTGATCTTCTCGCTGACCGGGTCGTGGAAGACGGGCTTCTCCAGGGGCTCCAGGACGGTGAGCTGCACGCTGAGCCTGGCTTCTCCGCCCTCGTTGCGCGCGATGCACACCAGCTGCACCGAGTCCGTCTTCCTCACGCTCCTGATGTCCAGGGAGCCGTTGCGGTGGACGGTGACCCTGTTTCCGTAGTAGGGCGCGGGCAGGATGACGCCCTCTGGGAAGGCCCACAGCACCCTGGGCGACGGGATGCCCCGGGCTTGGCAGTCCAGCAGTTTCCGGCTGCCGGCGGTGGCCACCTCCCGGACCGTGGTGAGGGCGCTGGGGTGGCCGTTGATCCTGGGGGGCTGCACGTGCACCTGGACCCACACCGTTTTCCTGTCCTCGCCCGCGCTGTTCCGGACCAGGCAGGTGTAGTTCCCGCTGTCCGAGCGCTGCGCCTTGTGGATGAGGAGCGTCCCGTCCTCGTAGACCTGGTACTTGTCCGATGACGACGACGACGCGGGGATCGGCCGGTGGGCTGGAGAGAACCAAGTGACCTTGGGCACGGGCTCCCCCTTGGCTTCGCAAGCCACGGTGGCCACCTCTCCGTAAGCCACCTGCACCACCGAGTGGGTCTTGTTCCGGATGGCCGCGGGCTCGGCCACCACCTGGACGCGCACTCGCATCTCGTCCTTGCCCACTTGGTTCTCGGCGACGCACGTGTAGTCCCCCTCCTCGCGCGGGCCCACCTCGTTGAAGTAGAGCGTGCCGTTGTGGAAGACCACGTAGCGCTTGGTGCGCGCCCCGCTGTCGTCCGACTGCATCAGGGAGTGGACCAGGCTGCCGTCCGGCAGGCTCCACGAGATCTCCGGGTTGGGCAGCCCCGTGGCCACGCAGTCCACCTTGAGGTCGCCCCCGTACAAGACGCGGTGGTCATTTTCCTCCTTGTGCTCGATCTTGGCGGGCTTCATCTCCACGTTCACCTGGAGCACCACGTAGTCGTCCCCCACCTTATTGCGGGCCACGCACAGGTAATCGCCCGCGTCTTTGTCGGTCACCGACTTCACCACCAGGGTCCCGTTGGTGAACACCTTCACCCGGGCGTCAAAGCTGATGGAGAAGAGGAGAAAACAAGTCAGGGGTCAGTCTGGCAAAATACCCCCTGCCCCTGGCTTTAGGTGCCAAGAAGAACACAGAAATGGGCGGATTCCATAGGGGGAATTTGGCTCACCATCATTTATCACCTATGTCCAAAAAGGGAAGGTGTCCCATCATTCCAACACCAAGATATGGTAGGAGGTGTTGGAGATGCTGATCACCCTCAAATTGAGCACTGCACATCTTGAACAACCATCCCAGGATGGCTCATAGATATGTGCAATTGTTGTGGGTCAGTTAAAACCAAAGCCTGAACCTGGGTGGTGCAGGCCTGTAATACCAGTGGCTTCGGAGGCCGAGGCAGGAGGATTGAAAGTAGGAGGCCAGCCTCAGCAACTTAGCCAGGCCCTAAGCAACTTAGCAAGACTCTGTCTCTAAACTTATCCAACTGTAACTGTAACACATGAGTCATCTTCTCCCCCCCCACACACACTCTCTCCTTGCTTTAAAAAAAGAAAAAATACAAAGAATCAACAAAAGGAAGTTTCTTTTTTCTTTTCTTTTTTTTTTCTTCAAAAGAGTGAAGGAAACCAACCTACACTTAGCTACTACACCAAGATAAAAAGTGAGAAAGTTTAAATAAATGAAGTCAAAGATAACAAAAGAGACCTTTGACCAGATTCTGGGGAATCCAAAGGATCCCATTTGCAACAAGGCCACCCCGAGGACTTTGACAACCTGCAAGAAAAGTCCAGATTCCCAGAAAAGGTCGGTTCAGAGACGGATCGGGACATGCAGCTGCCTGTACGGAGCCCCATGGATTTCTGCAGCATCCAGGGGTTGGCGTCCAGAGGTGGACGATTTACCACACAGAGGAATTCCCTGCATGTCTGACCTTGGGCTGTCCTGGCTGCAGATTCAAGAGTGTGGAATGCGATCCGACTCCTGCTCTGTAGTGTGTGTGTGTGTGTGTGTGTGTGTGTGTGTGTGAGATCAAATGTCTGCATCAGGGTGCAAAGTTTTGTCTTCAGACTTGCCCTTTGGAAATCTCAATGCCTCCTGCTTTCTAGCGGGAGCCTATAGAAGCTGCTTATCCTTGGATTCCAGTCCCTTAGTAGTTCCTACACATGGCTCCATTCTGATGGAACATCTAGGGTTGTGTCACAGAGTTTTAAACACACACACACATGCACACACACACACATGCAAAAAAATCTGAACATTATAAATACATGTATAGAGAGAGAAAGAGAGATGCATGGATCATCTGTATATATTCTGCTTGCAGAATATGTATAATATAAGCAGAATGCAAAATATATTTGTATATATGCAATATATATATATATATATATATATATATATATATATATATATATAAAACATAGAGTCTCTATATATGAAGATGGATGATTGATAGACACAGACTTATTTTCTTTTTTCTTGGTACCTGGGATTGAACTCAGATGGACTCGACCCCTGAGCCCCGTCCCCAGCCCTATTTTGCATTTTATTTAGAGACAGGGTCTCCCTGAGCTGTTTAGGGCCTCCCTTTGGCTGAGGCTGGCTTTGAACTTTCAATCCTCCTGCCTTAGCCTCCAGAGCCTCTGGGATGACAGGCATGGGCCACCACACTGGGCTTGATCATTGTTAATAAAAGCAAGCACTGACGTTGACCAGTTAAACTGTGTGGTTTGGTCTGTTTGTGTCCATCAAGTCACAGACTTGGTAAGTGGTCTGAGAATAACAGGGCGGGGGGGGGGCGGGAAGCACATTTTCTTATGCATTGAAACAAGTTTGCATCCAACATTTCGTAGGGCAGCCAGCATTTCTGAGCCTAGGGAGCTTCTGTAGCAATGATCCCCAGCTTGGGGTGCAATCCGGACAGCAAACCTGAAGCATGCACCGGGGCTGCCCGACCCCAGGGATTTGGCCTCTGCAGGGACATTCCGAGAATCTGTATTTTTAAACAATGCCCGGGCCTCTCTGCATCTGTAAAGAACTCCCAAGCTGCCGGCTGGCCAAGGAGCCCGCTCCGTGATAGATGAATTCCTGTCACAAAGGGGCTTCCCTGCTCATGTCTCAGAGTGTAATTAGCCGGGATTAGTAAGAAGGAAGCCTCAGAGAGCGAGTGATTTACGGGATCCGGGTTCACGGGGACACCCTGAGAGAAGCACTCGCCAGCCAGCCAGCCGCCGGCAGGATCCGCATTCCTGAGCTGTCCATGTTTCAGCGCTGCCCGGGGCCAGGCATCTGCTGGGCTGGAAGGGATTCCAGGGAAAACCGGATACGTGGAGTTTTGCAGGGATTGTGCAAGACGGGCCGGCACCACTCGGCTGCCTGGGGTGGGAAGCGCAGGGGGGCAGAGGGGCTGAGCCTCATCCCTGCACTGGGAGGGTCCTGGAGGGCCCCAGGGTGCACAAGGGACCTGGAAACCCAGTGCCCGGGCTTTTGCCTGTGCAGATGCAAGACACAGACACACATGCACACACACACACACACACGCCTTCCTCCTCCTCTGCAGGAGCAGGATGAAGCTTCTCCCTAATTTCCTGCTCCTCCAACATGTCTTCTGTTTCTTGAGAGTCGTATGAAACAGACCTGGACCTGGGCTTTTGCACACGAGCATCTACACATGGGTGCATCGCGGTGGTGGGGGACACCCTGGCACCCAGCATAGACAGCAGCGGCATCCCGGGTCCCCAGCCACCGGGAGCCAGGAGCACATAGATCCTCCAGGGAGACACCAGAAAGGTCTCCACAGTCCCGCGTGTCCCCTGGGGGTGGGGGACGACATGATTTCCCAGTGAGGATGGTGGCCATCAGTAAGTGATATAATGGATATTAAACTGGTGGGTCATCAAGAGCCAGGACATAGAAGATAGATGATGGACTATTGATAGGTGATGGATTGGGGCATTAATTGGTGACAGATTGACACATGATAGATAGATGAATAGACAGATAATAGGATGGATTATAGGATAAAAGATGGCTAGACAGACAGGGGGTAGATAATAGGTGGGTAGGTAGAAAAGGGTTTAGACGGTGGATGGATGATGGACAGAGACTCTGTCCTGCAGGTCTCCTCGGCACTAGGGGCCTCTGGGGCTGGGGGTTCTCTGGGGTGGGCTGTGCTGTGCGCTGCAGGAGGTGGAGCAGCCTCTCTGGGCCCCACACACCAGGTGTCAGGAGTAGCCCCACCCAGGGTGTGAGAGCCACCTGGACAGACAGGATGGGTAGATAACAGAGAGATAGATAGACTTATAGACAGGATCAGTAGATGATAGATGATAGATAGACAGGATGGGTAGATGATAGACAGATAGACAGATGGATACAGATAAGACAGAATTGGTAGATGGCAGATAGATATATAGATAGACAGACAGACAGACAGATAGACAGACAGAATTGGTAGATGACAGACAGATAGGTAGATAGATATATAGATGATAGATGATAGATCAACAGGATGGATAGATAGATGATTGATATCTTTCTACCGAAAGATAGGTGACAGCTGGGTGGACAGATGATGGACAGAGACTGTCCTGCAGGTCTCCCCTGCACTGTGGGCCTCTGGGGCTGGGGGGGGGGGTGTCTCTGGGGTGGGCTGTGCTGTGCGCTGCAGGAGGTGGAGCAGCCTCTCTGGGCCCCACACACCAGGAGCCAGGAGCAACTCCATCTCAAAGTGACAATCACCTAGATAGATTTGGTAGATGACAGACGATAGGTAGACAGACAGATGGCAGCTAGACAGGTAGACACTCTGTCCTGCAGATCTGCTCTGCACTGGGGGCCTCTGGGGCTGGGGGTTCTCTGGGTGGGCTGTGCTGGGCACCAGGAGGTGGAGAGCACACAGACCTCTGTGTGTGGACGAGGGCACTCAGGGCCCAGTGCCTAAGCGTCCTCATGGTGGACACGGATTCTCGCCCCTTTGGGCCACCAAGTCCGTCCCCAACACGCAGGCCGAGCGCAGGGCCCAGGGATGCGCCGGGAGCCGGGGGAGCCCCTACCTGAAGAGCGCGTCGATCATGCGCTTGGACGGCAGCCTCCAGAGGATGCGCGGCCAGGGGTCCCCCGAGGCGCTGCAGTCCAGCCGCAGGGTCCCCCCGTACCGGACGTCGGTCCTCCGGGGCGAGGTGCCCGTGATGCGCGCGTTGGCGGCGGCGCGCTGCACGGTCAGCTGCACGGTCCTGCGCGCGGTGCCCACCAGGTTGGCGGCCACGCACTCGTAGCGCCCGCTGTCCTTGGGCGCCAGGTTGCGGATGTAGAGCGTCCCGTTGGGGAAGACGAAGAGGTTCCCGCGGACGAACTGCGAGGGGCGCACCTGGGAGCCGTCCGAGAGGAGCCAGCGCACCGTGGGCGGGGGCGCGGCCCGGGCCGAGCAGTGGATGTGGATGCTCAGCCCCGGGGGCAGCGAGATGTTCTCGGCCTTGTCCTGATGGATGACCGGGGGCAGCGCGGCCACGTGCAGGCGGATGGCCAGGCTGTCGGCGCCCGCCGCGTTGCTGGCCACGCACTTGTACACGCCCCTATCCGAGAAGGAGGCGTCTTTGATGGACAGGGTCCGGTTCTCGTGCAGGGTGATTCGTCCCTCCACGGGGGACACGGCGTGCCACACCCTCCTGTCCGGGAAGATCCAGGAGATCTGGGGGAGCGGGGTGCCCTTGGCTAGGCACTCCATGGCGATGGTGTCTCCCAGGTACACGGTGACGTCCTGGTAGCGCGAAGCCAGCATCTGGGGCTGTTGCACGGTGACCGCCAGCGCCACCACCATCTTGTCCACTCCGTGCAGGTTGCTGGCCGTGCACATGTACTGACCCCGGTCCTGCGTCTGAACCCTCCGGATGACCAAGGTGCCGTTGGCGAGGACCTCAAACCTTTGAATCCGGGTGTTGGGCGTCATGAGCGCTCCTGGCCAACAAGAAAGAACGCGGTTAGGTCTCGGCCCCAAATGCACCGATTTCCCTAAAAACCCAGCAACCACCAGGGCTTGGTCAGGGTGTCCTCCTCTTGAAGCCCCAAACTGCGGAAGGAAATGTGCAAAGATGTCACTATCCACGAAAGGAATGCACATTGGATCACACGGAGGTGTCACAGTGGCACCTGATAGAACAGGGTCACCAAGAATCAGGAAGGGATTCTGTGCCCATGGCTGGGGATTGGAATGTCCACCACAAACACCAAGGAAAACAGGCCAGAGGTTCCTTCAAGGTGAAAAAAAAAATAATGCTAGGGTCTTGGGCTCCAACCATCACACCCCTGAGGGTATGTCCATAGACAAGGGAATCAGTGTAGGGAGAGATATCTGCACCTCGATCTTCATAGCAGCGCCATTCACAGTCGCCAAGATATGGAAGCAACCTAAGTGTCCATCAAAGGGGGAATGGATAAGAAAACGTGTCTTGGGGGCACCAGGGCATCCATTCCGGCTTTGCTAGGATGGAGATCCTGCCCTTTCCAACAGCACAGATCAACTAGCAGGATATGAAAGGAAATGAGCCCAGTATAGAGGGACAAAAATCACCTGGTCTCACTCACGGGGGGATCTAGCTACAAAAGCTGAATTCAGAGGCAGAGAGTAGAAAGGTGGTCACCAGGGCCAGAGGAAAGGATGTGGGGTGTCCAGCCAGATTTTTTGTCACTGTGATCACAACAATTTTAGAGGAAAAGTCTATTTGGGCTCATGGTTTCTGAAGGTCAGTCCGTGTTCGGCCGACTCCATGGCTCTGGCCCAAGGGGAGGCAGAACAAAATGGCGGCAGGGCCTGGAGGAGGAGAGCAGCTCAGGACAGGGCACCAGGGAGCAGAGAGAGCTCTGCCGACCAGGGACAGGACAGAGACCCCAAAGGCACAGCCCAGGGACCCCCTCCTCCAGCCACACCCAGCTGCCTACAGTCACCACCCAGTGAGTCCATCCAAGTGGATTAATCCACTGAGTAGGTTACACATGTGTGTGTTGCGGGCATGGACACCCCAGTCTTGAAGATCCCATCCACCTCCACCCACAGGGATTTCCCTGAGTTCACAGGAGGAGAAATTGGCCAGTTGTTGTGGTTGAACTGAGCGTCTCTCGTGTTTCCCTGGGGTCATCTAGAATCACCCCCTGCAGCCGGTCGGGGGGCAGCAAACAGAGACCTGAGTTCAGATCTCTAAAGTTTCCATATTTTCCAGCCCCAAAGGCTCCTGAGCCTGCTGACATTTCTCAAGGCTCTTAATTCTAAGCCTCATTACTTCCTTCCCCCAGGGACCAAAAAAATGACCTTATTTCTGGACCCCTTCCCCACATTTCTTTCTTTCTTTTTTGTGCAATACTGGAGATTAAATCTGGGGGCTCTTTGACACCGACAGGCAACCCCAGTCCTTCTTATTTATTTTTTGTTTTGAGACAAGGTCTCCCTAAGTGATTAGGACCTCCCTAAGTTGCTGAGGCTGGCCTCCACATTGTGATCCTCCTGCCTCAGCCTCCCAGTTTGCTGGGATTTCAGGCATATACCACCACACCTGGCGTGTATTTATATTTATGTAGATGATTTGTTTGAGGTTTAGCTTTTCTTTCTGTTTCCAATCTGCCAAGAGTTTTTGCTATGACTAAAACGGCTCATGCTGTCTTCCTTGGTATTTGGTTTTTGGTGACCTCCCGAGTGACCTGCTTATGCTCCTTATGATGATGCTTTCCCTAAAAGAGGGGTTATTCCAGCCAGAACAGCTGGATTCCAAGTATAGGTCATTATCATGGAGTGAACTGGGTTCCCCCAAATTGACCCACTGCAATTCTAACCCCCAAGACCTAAAGAATTGATCAAGGGAAAATGAGGTCCCCAGGGTGACCTGACCCCAGGACCTTGGGATGTGCTGTGGGTGGAGATGGGTCTTTGCAGAGGTGATGGAGGTGCCGAGAGATCCTCAGGGTGGCCCTGACCCAGCAGGAGGATCCCTTACAGAAGATCTCAGAGCCTAAGATATTTCCTATCGAAAGGACCAAAGGATGTGTTCCCATGCCGCCATTAACGTGTCACCCACAGGCTAGACCCTGGCGTCCATTCTCTGGAAAGGAACCAAGTCTAAGTGCTCAGATGCTTCCTCTCATCCCACCGACCCCTGAGCTTCCCAGAGTTGTGGCCCTGCCTGAGTCCACAGATCCAGAAGCAGCCCCCAGGGTCCCAATCCAGATGCGTAAGCCCCGTACCTGTGGAAACCTTCGTCCACGTGATGAAGGGCTTGGGCTTCCCTGTGGCCTCACACGGGAACGCGAAATCCGTCTCAGCCGTGACGGACACAGTCTGCGGAGACTTGGTGACAATTTGGGGCTTCTCCCCCAGCACCCAGAATTTGGACGTCGACGGTCCTCCAACAAAGATCTTGGAGGTGCTGTGGTAGAAGGTGCCAGAGGACTGGGCAGGAGGCGTCACCGAGGGGACGGAGCTGCGGGTGGAGTAGATCAGGGGGACGTTGTGTAGGCGGGTCGAAGGGGGTGCCGTGGTCCTGGAAGGGCGCAGAGGAGGAGCGGGTGGGCCAAAGTCCACGTGGATGGTGCCCTGAGAATGGACCCTGTTGTAGGGACCGGGGTTCATTTTGTTGTCTCTTGTGACTGGGGCAGGAGAGGGGGACGTCTGAGGCTTGAGAGTGACCCCCAACTTTGGGAAAGAGGGAGTCCTGTTGATGAAGAAGGGGAATCGCCCAACGGAATATGGGGGGACCATTGACTTTGGAAGCTCGCCAACAGGAATTCTGGACTCGGGGATGGTGTTACTTCCAAAGAGTTTGTTATCGCCGTTGAGTCGGTCCATTCTTTGGTTGGTCCGCGCACCAGGAATGGCGGGTTTGGGCAGGTGCAGCGGAACGCGAGCTGTTGTCGTAGTCGCTGATTTTGGAGCTGTGAAGAGTTTGTTCTCTGGGAAAAGCCTTGAAGGAAATGCAGTTACTTCTGGCTTCCTGGTCGAGTGACGAGATGGCTGGACAGTTGCAAAGTATCGTAAGGAGCTCTGAGTGGCCATCTCTGGTGGCCAGGCTGTTCCCCTTGGTAGCGGAGGTCTGGCAGGTTCTCTGGCAGGCGGCTGAGAACTATGGAGTCTCCCATCCTGACCTTGAGTGTCTGGAGCGCGGAACAGGCTGTTTCTGTGGCTACCGTCAAATGCTTCCTTGCCCAACTCCTGCCGCGGAGATGCCTTCAATCCATCCTGGTGGGAAGACGGGGTAGATAACTCACTGGGCATCCCCTGAAGCTGAGTTCCCTCATTGCTTCCTGGGGGAGCTTTGGTTTCTGGAGTCCCCACAGAGTTCAAGAAAACATGATCCTTGTTCCCTGCAGGTGTTGGAGACGTTCTCACGGTAAGAAGGAAGGGTTTGGTGGTGGCTTGTCCCAACGATGCAGAGGTGGTGGGTAGCAATGTAGAGGCCACTTCCTCCAATGGAGCAGGATTGGAGATGGCACTCTGTGGTTCTGTTTCAGAAGAACCAGGGACCACAGTGGTTTCACCCTCATCCTGATCACTGGTGGTGGTCTCCACCTGACTTGAAGACCACTCTACTTGGAGGTCTGAGACAGGGGTTGGGACACCAAGTCCCTCCAGCTGGAACGGTGTGGACACCGGAGCCGAAGGGGAAACTTCAAAAGTAGAATCCACCTCTTCCAACTCTTTCAAAAATGGCGGGTCTGTAAGTTCTTCCCCCAAATTGGTCACAGGTAGGTCTGTCTGCAGTGTCCTGGGCTGGGCTGTCCTTGGGGGACTCCAACTGGGGACTCCCGGAATACCTAAAGGAGGAGATTCTTCCTTGAAATCCCCCACAGTGGAAGCCCAGGAAACAGAAGTTGGTGAGACACTCATGGAAGATGCACTGGGGACGGAAGTGTCCGTTTCATCACGGTTCACCTTGGTGACACCGTCATTGGCCATTTCTTTTCCATCTGACTCGGGTTTATGGGTGACCACAGTGGTCCCTTGGACGGTCGCATGAGAGGAAGGTATTTTTGTGGTGGTTGTCACTCCAGTGACCTCATATGGGTCCCCGGTTCTCAGAGGGACAATTCTAGGCAAAACTGTGGCTTCCAGACTCGGAGGAACAGCATGTTTAGGTTCATTTTCTGGAGAGGGGCTGGGCTTGGACACGGACGCCGTGGGACTCACCGTGGATGTGGAGGACCGGTGTTTGTTTGGCCTCTTCCCGTTTTTCCTCCGTGGGGTTCCCTTGGATCCAAGCTCTGGATGCTTCTCCAGGTCCAGCCGCTTGGGGACGTTGACGGTGGTATCAACCCAAGAGGTGGGGACCAGGGATCTGTCCACTTGGCTTGGGGTCTTCGTCTCAGGGACCTGAGTTGGTGGAGTAGAAGACGTCCCTGGCGGGGGCAAAGCTGTTGCTGAGGTCTGCTTGTGGCGATGGCGAAACTTGTTGGGGCGAAACCTCCTCCTCCCGTTGGGCCTCCTTCGAGAAGTGGGAGTGGCCGATGCTGAAGGTGAAGTGGCCTTCGGACTGGACGTTGTCATGGCTACCACGGTGGTACCCTGGTGGGGTCGAGCTCCAGTTGTGGATTCCCCGGGCTGAACAAACGGAGAAATGTGGGTCGTGGCGGTCAGCGTGGGTTTGATGTCTTGCCCTTCAGAAGGTCTGGACGCGCTCGGGTCTCCCCAAGACGTCTCCGCCATGTCCTCTTTAGTGAGTGGAGGACGTTGGGTGCTTAGGCTACTCTTCTCAAGGTGGGAATTGTCCGTTGGCCCTTGTAGAGGTGACAGGGCTGGGTCATCCGGTTCCCCTAAGGAGTCCGATGGACTGGTGTCACCCACCCACGCGGTGGGGGTCAGAGGAAAGTGTGCAGAGGTCCTCTCCTCCCCTGGTTCTGAATTCGTCTCCAGAGCTTGATGATAGGACCGCACCGTCTCAGACTCGGCCAAGGAGATTGTCTCCAATGGAGTCTCCTCATCTTCTGTTGTACCTTCTGGCATGGACGTGGCATCCACAGCTGGAGACCAAGTCTCGGTTGCTCTCTCTTCATCTGTGGGCTCCTCATAGACTGTGTCTGAGGTCCACAGAGCAGGAGATGAGTCAAGAGGCTCAGACCTCAGGGTGGTGGCTGGAACCCACCTCACGTCCACCTCAGTGGGCGCCACGTCCTCGGTCCTCTCGGCCAACTCATCCTCAACCTCTTCCTCTAGACGTGCCTCTGTGACTTGGGGTTCTCCGAGAACAACGTCATCGTGGGCCGTGCCGGTGGACGACAGGGTGCTTGACACCTGCTCTTCTTCACCGAACAGAGACACCTCTTCCGAGGACCCTTCGTCAATGGTGACCGTCTGCACTGGAGACACAGAGGGCGGAGACATAGCAGGGGACAGAGAGGTCACTTCTGGACTCGTGGATGGAGAAGTAGTGGTTTCCGGGACCTGGGGTCCTTCGGTGCCTTTGGGGAGATTTTTGCCTCGCACCCTGGCTAAGATATCCGCCCAGCGCTCGGGATTGATCTGCTTGTTCTCCATATTGATCCTCCGCCTGGACTCGAACACTCTGCGGCCCTCCGCGACGTTGGCCTCGGGCTCTTTCTCCGGATGCTTCCAGAGCTTCATTTTCCTCCGCCCCTTCTTGATCTTCTTATCTCCGGGGGGAGCCTCGTCCCTCGACTTCATGATGACCTGTTGGTCCTTGGGGTGTGGAACTCTCCTTGAAGGGTCGTCTTCCTGCCCTGTCCCTGATCCTCCTTCGTCCTCCACAACGTCTCCCCTCACTCTGGAAAAGGCTTTAGCACCTGGACGCCTGCCCCTCTTGGAGGACCGGCCGGGTCCACTCTTCTGCACGGTGATTCCCACCGTGTAGTGGTCTGCCCCTTTCTGGTTGACGGCCACGCATCTGTAGTAGCCACCGTCACCGACCTGGAGCTTGGGGATGGACAGAGACCCATTTGGGAGCATATAGGCATGGGATGTATTAGCCGCAGCGCTGACCAGTCTTCTGTTTGGAAGGATCCAAGTGACGTGGGCTTCGGGTATTGCCAACGTACTACAAGGTAAGATGGCGGACTCCCCTGGGTCTTTGTCAATGGTCACTGTCTCTCTGTCCAGGGGCGGATTGGGGGCACTCATCACCAGCACCTTGTACGCCACTTGGGCAACTTCATCCGTCACCTGAGCCACGCACTGGTACAACCCTGAGTCCGACGGCGCCATGGATTGGATCCTCAACTGCCCCCCACTGAGGATGGAGAACCTGCTGTCCTGGTCACTCGTGGGCGCCTTCAGGATGGAGCCGTCTGGAAGGACCCAGGAGATGGATGGACTCTCGGACGCTTTGACGTTGCAGCTCAATTGGCACTGACCGCCTTCCAAGACCGTGTGAGCGCTCTGCGTGGCCCCGTCGATCATGACCCAGCTTGTGCCCCGAGCATTCCTGGTGTCTTTGGGGGACACCGTCTGGGAGTACTGGGCCTGGTAGGAGAGCAGAACCTTCTTGGCCGTGCTCTGCCTTCGGTTCAACTGGATCTCGATGGACGGCTGCATGACCCACTCGGGCTCCGCGAGAATCTGGGCCCGGACGCCGGTGTAGTAGAGGGCGTCCGCGTCGGCGTCCTGCCGGTACTGGTAGCTGACCCCGGGGTCCTTGCTGAGCATAACTTCTCGGTGCAGCCTGACGGGGACCTCGCTGTAATAGGCGATCAGCTTCCACAGCTTTTCGTAGTTGTCCCTGGTCATCGGACACTCCAAGTCCAGGGCCAGGGTGGCGTTGACGTCGATGTCCGGGGGGTCCGTCTGGTTCAGCTGAACGCTGGACAGATCCCGCGGCTTCTTGATGTCACACAGCAGCAGGACCATGTTCCGGTGCTCGTCGGTCATATTCAAAGAGATGTTCCACGGCGGGGATCCGAAGCCCTCCGGGGCCCGCTGGCTGTCCCCCGCCTCCTCTTGTTCCTGCTCCTCCTCTTCCTCCTCTTCCTCCTCCTCCTCCAGGTGACTCTGGTTGTGTCTCAGAGGGGACTCTATGGAGGGCTTCAGGCAGGCGATGTCGGTCACCTTGAGGATCTCCTGCTTCTGGAGCTTTCTGGGGCTGGAGCAGGTGGCACACAACTGGCCACCTTCGTAGGCTTTGTCCTTCTTGCACTTGAGGATGCCTACGACAGAGAAGCAAGAAACACCCAGTGAGTTCAGGAGAACACCAGAGCGCCGAGCCCGGCAAGGAAGCCGGACAGTAAAGACTGTGCTTCTTCGTCGGACAGAGGTTCATAACCACGATGATCCACCAGCAGCAACTGTCTAGATCCCGAGTCCCCAGTTCCAAGACACCATGCGCTAACTCACCGGAGTCCTAAAACGAGACTCCTGCCACCCCGTCGTGAGGTTTGGACCCTGATTAGCAACCCTCATGATGTTGGTCCCCTGAGAAGTCCCCCTGCCTGGTGATGTGGTAACCATGGTAACGACCAACAGCAGTGCCTTATTCATGAGCTGATGCTCTTGCACACAAAATCAGCAGATGTGGAGAAGTACAGTGAGACCCACTGTGTGCCTGCTGCACGTCCTAGTGCATCATGGTAAAGATGTTACTGGTTTATGTAGGGTGTGGCTTAGATGTGGGGTGTCCCCAAGATCTCACGGGTGGGACAATGCTAAAAGGTTCAGAGCAGAAATGACATGGCTTCAATTACCACCCTTAACTTAATAAGTGGATTAATCCACTTGAATGGACTCACTAGGTGGTGACTGCAGCAGGTGGGGGGTGGCTGGAGGAGGGGGTCCCTGGGCTGTGCCTTTGGGATTTCTATCCTGTCCCTGGTGAGCAGAGCTCTCTCTGCTTCCTGGTGTAACCTAATAGTGGATTAATCCACTTGAATGGACTAACTGGGTAATGACTGCAGCAGGTGGGGTGTGGCTGGAGGAGGGGATCCCTGGGCTGTGCCTTTGGGGTTTCTATCCTGTCCCTGGTGAGCAGAACTCTGTCTGCTTCCTGGTGTAACCTAATAGTGGATTAATCCACTTGAATGGACTAACTGGGTAATGACTGCAGCAGGTGGGGTGTGGCTGGAGGAGGGGATCCCTGGGCTGTGCCTTTGGGGTTTCTATCCTGTCCCTGGTGAGCAGAGCTCACTCTGCTTCCTGGTGTAACCTAATAGTGGATTAATCCACTTGGATGGAGTCACTGGGTGGTGATTGCAGCAGGTGGGGTATGGCTGGAGGAGGGGGTCCCTGGGCTGTGCCTTTGGGGTCTCTGTCCTGTCCCTGGTGAGCAGAGCTCTCTCTGCTCCCTGGTGCCCTGTCCTGAGCTGCTCTCCTCCTCCAGGCCCTGCCGCCATTTTGTTCTGCTCCCCTTGGGCCAGAGCCATGGAGTCGGCCCACCGTGGACTGGACCTCGGACACCATGAGCTCAAATTGACTTTTCCTCCTGTAAATTTGTTCTTCTCAGGTCTTTTGTCAGTGATAAAAAAGCTGATTAAAATAGTTACACTCTATTTTTCCTGGTATTTTAGAGTGTGCACTTTGCTTAATGAATTATCACATAGTTTTTTTCCAGTATTTTTAAAGCCCAAAACATCATCCACATGCATTTATACAGTGTGCCTTCTGTGAAGGTCCAGGGGAAGCCACAGAAATAAGGGAGACACATAAGAATATTTCCAGGTGAAGGGCCAGCTTTGGTACGAAGCCCTTTCGCATCTTAGCTCCCATTTATCCATCTTTCCCCTTGCTACATTATCTGATTTTCATTTGTACAGTGCGCACCTTGAGTTCCTGTCTCTTGGAGCCCTGCCTCTGAGATCTCTCGGAATTTCCTTTCTGGCCACTGCTCCGTCTCCTTCAATGATCCTCTTCCCCCTGCCCAATTCCTTCCTGGTACAATGCACTGATTAGGTTGCGACCCTCTTTCTCCTGGCTGAGCCTCATGGAGGAGGGGGCTTGAGCCCGTGCTTGGCTTCAATTACCAACCCTCAGCCAGAGATGGCTCCCATATGCCTGTCCCCTGTCCAAACAGTCTCCGGGTTCCACGCCCAATTGCATTCGTGACACGTCTATTTAGACATTGCAAACCCTCCATGAAGTGGCATGTAGGAACAGCACCACACTCCTCTGCAGCTGTACCCAGTGCCAGCCTTTGGGGAAACCAGAAGAGAGGAGCACGTTTAGGTGGCTCCCTGGGAGTCGGCTCCTCCCCTTCTGTTTCCAACTGGAAAGAGCCAGCTGCAGGGCTTTATCTGGGAACCTCCCTGTGTGACTTTCACACATTGAGCACCTTGGAGTGAGCATGTTGGGATTCTGTTTGGAAGTCACCGTCCTCACACAGAGACACACATGCATGCATCCCGGGTCACGTGTGCACACCACGGGACAGTTACACACGTGCACACACAAAGGTATATGTGTGCAAAGGCATGCACACGCTTAGACCCTCTAGATAATGCCAGAGGTAACTCTCGTGCATCAGAGCTTTGCAGTTCTACTGTCCACGGTGCAGGCTGCTGGAACCTAGTGAGTGGATTAATCCACTTAAATGGCCTAAGTGGTGACTGTAGCAGATGGGGTGTGGCTGGAGGAGGGGGTCCCTGGGCTGTGCCTTTGGGGTCTCTGTCCTGTCCCTGGTGAGCAGAGCTCTCTGCTCCCTGGTGCCCTGTCCTGAGCTGCTCTCCTCCTCCAGGCCCTGCCGCCATTTTGTTCTGCTCCCCTTGGGCCAGAGCCATGGAGTCTGCCACCAGGGACTGGACCTTGGACACCAGGAGCCCCAAGTAAATTTCTCTTCTTCTAAAAGCTCATGTGTGAGACACTACAAGAACCTTCAGAGGGGAAACGAGTGGGTTAGGAAAGGTGTAGACTCATAGTGGATTAATCCACTTGGATGGACTCACTGGGTGGTGACTGCAGCAGGTGGGGTGTGGCTGGAGGAGGGGGTCCCTGGGCTGTGCCTTTGGGGTCTCTATCCTGTCCCTGGTGGGCAGAGCTCTCTCTGCTCCCTGGTGCCCTGTCCTGAGCTGCTCTCCTCCTCCAGGCCCTGCCGCCATCTTGTTCTGCCTCCCCTTGGGCCAGAGCCACGGAGTTGGCCAGCCACGGACTGAACCTCGGAAAACATGAGCCCAAATAATATTTTTCTCCTTCAAGTTGTTTCTCTAAATCAGTAGAGAACCTCTTTCTCTCTCTGTCTCCCCCCCACCCTCAGCCTTCTCTATTCCAAGTATTCCCTGATGCATTTCACAGCTCAGGGACCCCAGGACCCTTCCCCATCCCCGTGGCTTCCTGCAGTCTAGCTACAGTCTGGAAATCATAAATCTCCCTGCTGAGACCCCCCAACCCATGGAACAGGTGAAGCAGTGACTTTCCGTGCATTTTCCTCAAGGGCAAATAAGTACCTCTGCACCATTAAAGGGAGGGATCCTAACCCCCAAGTTGCAACCTCTGCCGTGGGCGCCGATGTCCCCCAGTGCAAGATGCACCAACCGCACGAGAAGCTCTTTCCTGGAAAATGGAACAGTGTGCGCGCTGAGCGTCCAGCCAGGTCCGCCCTCCCGGCCTTACCTCTGGACCTGGCGCCCCATCCCAGGAGCCACGCCATCCCGCAGCCGCAGGCCCAGGGGTTCCCGTGCAGGTAGAGGTTCTCGAGCAGCGGCATGTTCTGCAGCATGCCGTCCGGCAGGGCCTGCAGGGCGTTGTCGGCCAGGTACAGGTGCCGCACGGTGGACAGCCGGAAGTGGTCCAGGAAGGTGAAGGTGCAGAAGGTGTCCGGGTGCAGCTGGTGCAGCACGTTGCCCTCCAGGTGCAGGAGCCGCAGGGACAGCAAGCCCTGGAAGGCCTGCGGGTGGACGAACTCGATCCTGTTGTGGTCCATGTGCAGCCGCATCAGGCTGGACAGGCCCTGCAGCGTGTGCCGCGTTATCACCTGCACCTTATTGTAGCTGAATTTGAACACCTACAAGGAGACGGGGGGCAGAGACGGAGCGAGAACAAACCAGTGAATTAAAAAAAAAAAATCCAATTTACAGCCAGGCGCACACCTGCGATCCCAGCTCTGGGGAGGCTGAGGCAGGAGGATTGCAAGTTGGAGGCCAGCCTCAGCAATTTAGCAAGGACTTAAGCAACTCCATGAGACCCCATGTCCAAATAAAATACAAAGCTGGGCTGGGGATGTGGCTCAGCGGTTAAACATCCTTGGGTTCAAGCCCTGGTACTAGGAAAAAAAAAAATCTGGTTTACGATTGAAAAAGCCTCAGCCACACGGAGGGTGTTGGCACACACTTGGGATCCCAGCAATTTTGGAGGCTGAAGCGGGAGGATTGCAAGTTGGAGGCCAGCCTCAGCAAGTTAGAAGGCACTAAGCAATTTAGCAAGAGCCTGTCTCAGAAAAATAAATAAAATAAAATAAAATAAAATAAAATAGAAAGGGCTGGGGGTGTGGCTCAGCGGCTAAGCCCTCTTGGTCCAATTCTCAGTTCCAAAAACATAAAAAATAAATAAACTCACAGCCATTACAAAGGGACAGGAACCTCAAGTCATTAGGCTTCCCATTTAATATCAAAAAAATAGCCATTTTATAGATTATCAGGGGAGAATTAGAGTTTTCCCTCTTTACAGATCGGCTCAGAGGGTGGGATTAACCAGGGTCCTCAATGCCGGGGACTCACCTGCAGAGCGCTGAGGTCCCGCAAAGCCCCATCGGGGATGCTGGGGATGTTGTTACCGTGGATCATGAGCAGTTCCAGCTTGGTCAGTCCTGCGAAGGACGTCTCCGACAGAGCCTGGATACTATTAAACCTGCGCAATACGAGGGTCACCGTTAGAATAAGCCACGGCAAGTGTTTCCCCCATGGGACCCATTTCCCCAGACCCCTCAGGAGCCAATCGAGGTTGCGCCAAGTCCTTGAATCTCTGTGTGGCCTCGCCCATCTCTGGGGTGTGCAAAGGACCTGATGCATTTTTTACTCTCTCTCCACTAAAGAATAGGCACCAGAAATGTCGGCCTCAACTTGCTTCTGGAGTCCAGAGACTCTTGTGGAGGTTGGTACGACCTAGAATTTTAAATGAGTCTGTTCCACACGGGGAACTGCAGTTTAAAATGATAAGGATCACAAAGCTAGCCAGAATGAGCCGGGTGGGGTGGCCGTACCTGTCATCCCAGCCACTCCGGAGGCTGAGGCAGGAGGATGGCAAGTTGGAGGCCAGCCTCAGCCACTTAGCGAGGCCCTAAGCCTTAGCAAGACCCTTTCTCCAAAAATAAAAATCAAAATGGCTGGGAATGTGGCTCGGTGGTTAAGCACCCCTGGGTTCAATCCTTTGTACCAAATAATAATGAGGACTTGCATTTTTGCGGCTGCCCCAGGGACATTACTTAACTCCTTGGAAGCCCAACTTCCTCATTAGTAATGCCACTGATAACTCTTCCTCCAGCGGACTGTGTGGGAAAATGACCTAATGACAAGTGACATAGCGTCTGTAGTCTGTCAGGGATCGGTGGCTGGGATCTCTGGCTGGAATGGAGTCGGACACCTGGCCAAGAAATATCAGGGAGATCGGAGGAGAAACTAGGAACATAGAATGAGCATCAGTAATAAAAATAGCAACTACGTTGCTCAGGTCAGAGGAAAGCAGGAGTTAGATGCCACAGCAGCCAATGCTTCGTCATAGCACACGCAAGTGCTTAAAAATCATGAAAATTGAGAAATATCGTAATGCAAAAAAATGAGTTAATATTTCTGGTCCACTTGGATTCTTCTCAGAAGCACTTTGCTCTTTTAAGGAATCTCTCTCTCTCTCTCTCTCTCTCTCTCTCTCTCTCTCTCTCTCTCTGCATTTAAATGCAAACACACACAATTGAGCACAGGAGATCATTTATCAATTGGCCAGGCACGGTGGTGCACACCTGTAAAATCTCAATTCAAAGCCAGCCTCTGCAAAGGTGAGGCTCTGAGCAACTCAGGGAGACCCTGTCTCTAAATAAAATGCAAAATAGGGCTGGGGAGAGGGCTCAGGGGTCGAGTGTCCCTGAGTTCAATCCCTGGTACCAGAAAAAAAGAAATTCAGAAAACAACCCCTCACAGAACGCACCAAGGTATTTCCTTGAGCAGAGTATCAACCGTGAAGCATCCTGAGATGCCCACCTGTCCTCCCAAGCGAACTGAGATGCACACCTGTCCCAAGCGACCAATTGCGCTCCACAGAAGCTTGCGGCCGACGGGCAATCTCAAATCTCACCCGTGCATTTCCTCACCCATTTTCTAAACCTGCTTTCGGCAAACAGGAAATGCCCGGGTGGTTTTGAGGAGAGAGGAGGGAGAACCCGGCTTAATGGGTACCGGGTTCCTCGGGGGGGGGTGATGAGAATATCTGGAACTCAGCGTGGATGACGACCTGTCACTCAATCGTACACCTGGAGGGTGCAGTTTGAAGTTACTTGATTTTCACCTTTTCCAAAAAGGGCCATTTACAGGATCTCTGTGGATATACTTGGTTCTCTACTCTGTGGGACAGCTCACCCTGGAATCAGGAGATGTCAACCTTCTCTCTGTCTTGGGGACTTTTCTGGGGTACTCTATGGGTATGACACTTGGACTTGACTCGTCTAACTCAGAATTCCCTGACCAGGGTGTGATAAGTGGACAGTTCCCACCAGGGCACAGCTGGTGGTGTCTGGAGATGCTGTTCGGTGTCACGTAGGGTGGACGTTGCTACGGGAATCTGGTGAGTGCAGCCCAGGAAGCTGCCTGATGTCCTACAGTGCACAGGGACCTCCACCACAGAGAGGGAGGGGGCCTCAAACAACAATAGCACGGAGGTCTTGGAAATATGGCCTTAGTATCGAAGTATCCATCCATCCACTCATCCAACCACCCATCCATCCATCCACCATGCATCCATGAATCCATCATCCATCCATCCACCCATCTATCCCATCTATCATCCATTATCTATCATCTGTCCATCCATCCATCATCCATCCATCCATCATCCATCCATGCATCCATCTATCCATCCATCCATCCATCTATGCATCCATCCATTATCCATCCATCCATAGTCCATCCATATATCTATCTTTATGTCAATTATCATGTATTTATCATTTAATAATAATAATCTATTTATCAAATGATAATAACCTATGTATCCATCATCTAATCGACCATCTATTCTGTATCTATTTATCACCTATCTCCATATCTACCTGTCTCTCTACCATCTATGGATCTATGGCAGTGATTCTCAAATAGGACTTCTGTGACCCCCTGGGGGACACTTGGAATCCTCTGGAGACCTCCTTGTTGGCCCCAGTTACGCCACTAGCATCTCAATTAAGCATCACTTTGGGGATGCTTCTGAAATCCTAGACAGGACAGGACAGCCCTGTGAGCAAGAACCACCTTACCTCAAACAGCAAACAGGTCCTCGGGGCCAATTGTGCTGGGGTGGACCAGCCCTGCTCTGTCCCCAGGTAGGGCCTCTGCACTGCCTCCTTATCTAGGATTCCTCAGTTAGTCTGTCTGGGGTGGCGAACTCGCTAAGGAGAATGTATAAGAGCATCGAGAGCCTTTTCTGATTCTTGGGTCCTTAGCTGTGTCTGAAAATGGTCACCAGAGGGGGGATGGCCTTCGATGGAGCAGGTGGGCTTGTGAGGTCACTAAGAGCCCAGAGAGCCATGTTCATTCCAAGTCCAAGGGGCTAGTGAATGGTGGGGGGTGGTATAGGAAGGGTTGGCAAGAACCCAACTGGGCATTCAAACAACCCCGTTGGCCACCGAGGAGAAGTCATGGCAGGTGGACAAGAGAAGAAGTGGAAGACCAAGACGGATTGTCTGTCTATCCTAGCACCTACCAATGGAGGATGAGCATCAATCATCTCTGCATCACCTAAAATCCAGCTGGAGACCCATTCTGCAACATATAAGCACCTAGATGTATGTGCTAGAGTATATTTATCACCCATTGATGGGCACCGACTGTATACATAGCAAACTCAGGAAAAAAAGTGGCTCATGTTAGACACTCTATGCAAGATGGAGTCTCAGAGAGCATCAAAAGCAAAATATGATCAGGGGGTCTCTCTAAGTTGTTTAGGGCCTTGTTCAGTTGGCCTCCAACTTTTGAGCCTCCTATCTCAGCCTCCCGAGCCTCTCGGATGACAGGCGTGTGCCACCGCGCACGGTGGCAAAATTACTTTTAAAAGAATGTGGGCAGTGGAGAAATATCAACAAATTCCTCTTGTGATCCGAGGGGGGACGGTATCTTTAAAAGTGTCTAGACCCGA
The DNA here is from genome assembly GCF_047511675.1 of Marmota flaviventris. Taxonomy (NCBI): domain Eukaryota; kingdom Metazoa; phylum Chordata; class Mammalia; order Rodentia; family Sciuridae; genus Marmota; species Marmota flaviventris. The sequence continues at coordinate 1,766,828 of NC_092518.1, forward strand.
CGCTCGATGACTGATTGTGTGTGTGCGTCTCTTTGGAAAAAATATTTGGAAACTCCTTTTTCTGGAAAGCTCTGAGGCTTTCCAAGCAGGGAGCAACAATACCAACTGCGAACACTAAACACAGCTGTGTGGGAAGGAGACATTTCATTAGGACACTGGCAAGGGGCCCTCCTTGCTGGAGACTCACGCTGTCTCTCCAAACCGCCGGGAGATAATTCAGATCCCGAGTTTTCTCAGAGTCGGGCCTCACCCCCTTGTCTCGGGCTGCGTCTCTAATTTTGCAAAAACATGCACGAAGCCGACTTCACTGTCTACTGTGAAATCATGAGTGATTTAAAAAAAAATGGTCTATTAACCCACATGACAAATGAAGCCAGTTGGAATGGAAATACTTGTTGGTGCAACGAACAGACACCTTATGGAATTTTAATTTCTTTCTTTTTTTTTTGGGGGGGGGTACTGAGGATTGAACCCAGGGGTGCTTAACTACTAAGCCACATTCCCAGCCTTTTTATTTTATTTTATTTAGGGACAGGGTCTCACTAAGTTGCTTAGGGCCCTGTTAAGTTGCTGAGGCTGGTTTTCAGATTGCAATCCTCCTACCTCAGCCTCCACAGCCTCTGGGATTACAGATACCTCCCCGCCTCCCCCCCATTTCTTTGGTTATATGTGACACTAATCTATCTCAAGATGACACAGGCGCCAACAGGAAATAGCATTCTAATGTCTTACTGCTTCGTGACTCCTGGCCTTTATTATAGGATGTTTAAGTCAAAGACTGCAGAGTCTGGGCTCTAATTTGGAGGCTGGTTACATTTCGTGCTTACAAAAGAATGCGGTTTAAAACGGGTTGGTAGAAAAAACAACCCAGACCAGCTATAGGATGGACGGGGATCATCATACAGATGAAGCAACTTGAAAGCAGTTGCACAATTATCAGCCTTCACCTTGGGGCGGATGCATGGGGATTTTTTTTTTTTCTTTTTGGTACTGGGAATTGAACCCAGGGGCTCATCCACTGAGTCACATCCCCAATCCCTTTTTGTATTTTATTAGAGCCAGGGTCTGGCTGAGTTGCTTAGGGCCTTGCTAAATTGCTGAGGCTGGCCTCCAATTTGTGATCCTCCTGCCTCAGCCTCCCAAGCTGCTGAGATTAGAGGCACGAACTACCATGCCTGGCAGTTTAGACAATTTTTAACTCCCATCAGAGAAATACTAGGAGCCAGGCACGGTGGCGCATGCCTGTCATCCCAGCAGCTCGGGAGGCTGAGGCAGGAGGATGGTGATTCAAAGGCAGCCTCAGCCAAAGCGAGGCCCTAAGCCACTCAGGGAGACCCTGTCTCTAAATAAAATGCAAAATAGGGCTGGGGACGGGGCTCAGGAGTTGAGTGCCCCTGAGTTCAATCCTTAGTACCCAAGAAGAAAGAGAGACAGAGATTTTGAAGGAATCTCATTTTTAAAAAATTACTTTATCATAGTAACTGATGACCTTGTTTCTTAAAACTTCATGAATATTCTCATTTTTCAATCGGCAAATACAGAGGACCTTTTCGCATCCTCCATGAGAGAATCCTATCAAGGGATGCCGAGGTTTTCTACCCATTTGACTTATTCCTAGGGTCCGAAGTCTCTCTGTTTAAATAGGCACCGCGTGTTTCACTGTGGCCACAGACGTCCACGTGGACCAACTGTTAAGGCAGCTTCCAACGTGTGGATGCAAAGCTATTAATCAACTTCATGCATGTTGCAGCCAATTGGTGGATACAGCCAGATAATCGCTGGGGAGGATGCATTTGGAAGAAAAATAAAAATAAAAATAATAAAACACCTGTGATCTCTATTTCAAGCACAGAGATGAGCGACGCTGGACAGAGACCCCCCCGGGGGAGTTCAGCAGAGACGCACGCGTCTATGCAAAACCCGATGGAGACGCGCTGCAAAGACATCGAAATTGCTCCCAAGGAAGGAGGTACCAACCCCAAATTGATCCTCTCCACGTGTTTAGAAATCCCAGCCGGAACCGCAGGCAAGGACCGGAACGTGCAGTGGACCTCGCTGGGCACGTAGCAGGCGCAAGGGTGAGGACAGGCCCGCGCGGCTGGCGGCTGGCCCCAGACCACAATCAGCACCACGGAGAGTGCCCCCCACTGCGCCTGCGTCAGCATCCTGGGCGGGTGCGGGGTCCCGGGACACCTGCGGGCGAGAAGGCGAGGGGGTCTTACTTTCCGGCCGCCTAGTAGACCTGGTGTCGTGACCTGTCCACGTTCTCTTTAGTCAAGAGGGTAGAAAATGACCTTCAGTCTTGACATTGATGGTTGGGCTGGGAAACAGGGAGGGCGCAGCCGAGGGGGGAGATATACTGACGTTTTTGCAAAATAATAATAATAATAATAATCAATAACGAGTTTAATCTCTGTCTTCCAAAAGCATGAGCCAAAATCCACAATCCAAATTTAAATTTAAAAAAGAACAACAACAAAAAAAGTTGTTCTTGAATAGGATCATAGATTTCCTTCAATGTCAAAGTTTTCATTCGAGTGCCCAAAGACGCGCGCAAAGGAACGGGAATCGTAGCATTATTTGTGAGGGGGAAAAAATCGGCTGATGTTTTTTTTTTTTTTTTGGGGGGGGGAAACGCATGGGTTGTAATGGTGCGCTAGGGTGGTTTGCTGGGAGTCAGCTTGGGGTGAACCTCTGTAAAAATCGAGGGAACACGTGCCGACCCAACAGAAATGTTGAAAAAATATATATATAATGAAATGCATGAAATAGGGAACGCTCACGAAAATGTTCGGTAGCCCGTTTGGATAGCGGTGATGCGGCTTTTCCGTCACGCCTTAGCGACCTAATGATTTTGGGCAATTCTTGAAGGCGGTTGACTTGGGGATGGTGATGTGCGTGGACAGGACACGGCGGCCATCTCTCGCTCCTGCAAGCGAGCGCGGTCCGCAGCCCCCCCGCTTGCCCAGGCGTGGAGGACCCCAAAGTCGGTCCTCTCTGAAGCCCGTGTGCGCGGCTCGCGGTTCCGCTGCGCGCCAGGCTCGGGCTCCGCGGCTGAGCGCGGGCGCCACCGGCTCCCGGGGCTTGGTGAGGGGGACTTCCTCGCCGCGGGCGCCCGGGCTCTCCCCGCCCGCCGGCCAGCGCGCCAGACCTGCGGCTGCTTCCTCCAGGCGCTCCCCGGCCAGCGCCCTGCGCCCTGCGCCCAGCGCCCTCGGGCAGACCTGGCCCCAGCGCTGCAAACGGACCCGGTGGTCTTTGCTCTTCAAGCGACCTCCTCCGCCCAGTCCTCCTGCTCCCCGGGAGGACTCGCCCAGGTAACCCTGCTCCGAGGGGCCCCGGGCGGCCCTGGTGGGCAGGCCAGCCGTGGGCGGCTCGCTGCTGGTCCAGCGCCGAATACCTGGAGCGGCCGGGCGGGAGGCTCTGCGCCCCTGGCCGGCTTCCAGGGCCCGCAGGGTCTCGCCCCGCCGTCGGCGGCGCGGAGAATTACGAGCTTTCCTGCCCCGCGGCTCGGGGTGTCCCCGCGAGTCCCAGTCGCCTGCGGCTCGGACCTCCAGCCCCATCTGTCCCCAGCGCTGATTCGCGGGGGTTTCTGCACAGCTGGGTTCCCATCTGGACACTGGGCGGTCCCCCTTTCCCACAAGAGGTCTGGGGGAAAGTGAGGGAGAGGAAGAGGGGGAGGGGGAGGAGGAGGAGGAGGAGGAGGAGGGGAGTGGGTGGGCGAGGAAGAGAAGGAAGAGGAGGAGGAGAGGAGGAGGAGGACCGCGAGGAAGGGGATGAGGGGACCGACCGGAGGGCTAGAGGGAGGAGGGGAGGCGGGGGAGGGGGAGGGGGAGGGCAGGAGGGGAAGGAAGGGGACCTGAGCCAGAGGAACTTGGAAAGGAGCCCGGGGTATTTCCCCCAGGATCCCAGGAGCAGACTCGACCTCACTTCGAAAAGCGTTTGGCAGCCCGGTAGAAAGCGGCTTGGAGAGCTGCTGGGGGGAGGGGGAGGCGGGTGTCGCGTTGGCCAGAGAGAGGGGGGGGCAGCAGCCTCGGGTTGCACACACATCTGTTCCAAGCCCCCACTTTAAATTGCGCCACGGACCCTTGGATGCGCCTCCCGACCCTCGCGCCCAGGTCCTTCCGTTGGGCTTCCTCCCACTCCCCTACCCCGTCTGCAGGCAGAGCCACCGTGCCCCGCGCGCCTTGGCAACCCCAGGTCCTCACCTGCCCTTGGGAAGCCGAGGTCCGCGGGAGCCGTGCGTCCGGAGCGTCGACGGGTCTGGGGCGCGCGAGTCACCGCCGCGAGTCGGTCCGCGAGGCCATGCCCTCGCCGGGGCCCGGGGCGAGGCTGCTCCGCTTCCCAGCGCGGCGCCACCAGCCAGCGCCCTTTTATCCCCGACGCCGCCGGGAGGCTTCCCCGAGTCCACGCCTCGGCCCACCCCCACCCTGCCCCACCCCGGGGAGACGGCGCGCGGGCCTGAGCCCAGGGACCCTGGCCGCGCCGCTGCGCGCTCAGCCCTCGTCTCGCCTCCTCATCGCGCCAGCCCGGGGCCGGGCAGGCCGCGCCCAGAGCCCAGCGCGCACGGCGGCGAGGGGAAGGAGGAAGCCTCGTCCGGGAGCGACCGGGTCCGGGCGAGGACTCCGACTCGAGAGCGCGGTGGGAGCGGCCGCCGAGAAGTTGCAGGCCCGAGAGGCCGCAGGGTGGAGACGGTGTCTCCCCTTTCAAGGGAAAAATATATTTAAAAAAAAAGAAAAAGAAAAAGAAGGCGCGGAGCGTGCGCTCCTCCAGGCGGGACGGCGACTCCTCTGGCCGCTCCTCCGGCCCCGTGTGCAGCCAGGAGCCCGCAGCCCCCGCGGGCAGCCAGCGCCAGGCCCCGCTGCAACGTGAGCCCCGCCACGCCCTCCCCCGCCGCCCTCCCCCAGGCCCGAGCGCTCCAGCCAAAAACCCGGAATGGCTGCTCCTGCAGGGGGGAGCCAGGGCCCGGAACGGTGGGAGCCTGCTGGTAGGTGCCCGAGCGAGTGGGCGACCCACGGGGCCCCGGCCAGGCCAGGCTAGGGGACGGGGAGGGGGCTCTCCTCTGGAGCCGGAGACTGGGGCCCCTGGGGACGCACACAGGTCAGGCTGGTCCAGGGAAAGCAGGGCAGGGGCTAGCAGCAGCCCACCTGGGGGGAAGGAAGGGGCCCAGCCCGTCCCCCCGGGGGGTTCCTGCCCTGTACCCACAGTCTGCTAGGGGTCTTGGGGAGCAAGCAAGAAAGGAGCCCGTTTGGGGAGACAGGGGCATTTCCAAGCACGGATCGCCTTCTTGGCTCCTAAGAAACACAGTGGGCAGCAATTCCCACACTCAGGGCTGATTTGCACAGACAGGTTCCTATATCCGCTTATTCTGCAGCTTTTCCATAGGTGTAGACAAGTGTGCAGATGCCCATCAGTGCCTTTGAGAATTCTGTTTCTCTGCATGCACCCAAGCCACAGACGGCATTCAAATCCAAGGTCGTTGGATGTGTTATTGGCAGGCCACCACCTCTTGCCAGTCTAGTAGACTCTGAGTCCTAAGACTGTGTGAGGGGACAACTTCTCTTAGGTCCTTTTTCTCATTGCGGAAGTATAGTCAGGCTCCTGTCCCCGAGCGTCCTGCCGGCCGGCTGCATCTTGCACCAATCCCTTCTTCTCTCAGCAACCCAGACCCTCCCTGAGACCTGGAGGGTGGCTCCAAACCAGAGCCCCAAGTGTGTGCGTAGCTGGATGGCACTTGTGATGCCAAGTGCCACTGAGCCAGTCCCCAAGGGATCTGCTCAGATACCTGACTTGTGACAGAGGCCAAGAGATGGATGGTCACTCACCTCCTTGGATGCCCTTTATTATTAATCAATTAATTTTTTGTGGTACCCAGGATGGGACCCAAAAGCCTTCTACCACTGAGCCGCATCCCCAGCCCTTTGAGACAGGGTCTTGCAAGTTGGCTTAGGGCGTCGTTGAATCGCTGAGGCTGGCCTCCAACTTGCCATCCTCCGGACTCAGCCTCCGGACTCACTGAGATGACAGGCGTGCACCACCATGCCCAGCCTTTTGTTTGAATGCTGTAGTAGCGTCCGAGGGCATAAGACCCGCGTGAAACTGTCCACGCACCAGGTATTGAACTCACTGACTCAGTAAGTGAACGAAGGTATGTGAGAACAGGTGGGTGAATGAGATTCAGTTCTGTTGAGAAATTTGTACTTTAGGAGAAAAAAAAGTCACCGTGCATAATTAAAGCATTATTTATTAATTTATTATTAATTTATTAATTGCAGGATCCCTTGATGTACCAACAAAGTCCCGCGGATATGGACGTTCGAGGTCCACGTCGGTTAAATTGAATTCATCTGTCTGCTGACAGGAAGAGTCTGGTGGTGTGGAGGGTGCATTTTAAAATAAGCAAAAATTGTTTTCTGCAAAAAAAAAAAATAATAATCTTATTTTTATCTAAAAAAATCTGCATTTGTGTAACTTTTGCACACACACAAAAAAGCCCAAGAGTGTGTTTAGAGTCCTGTTATTTATGTTTTAAAAAAATGTGGGCATGGGATTACAGAATTCTCAGGAATTCATCTGCCTAAAATGTCTCTGGGAGCCTCACTGGAAACTGAAACCATCAGAAGGTTCCGGAGCACGCTGATTTAGGACAGGGATCTCCATGGTCATTGTGTTGGGCTCTTTTCAGTTTGGTACAATGTGGAAAAGATGTCAGCCTAGAAACGTTTTGTTTTATTAAAAAGGAGAGAAAACAGAAAAGTGTCTCTTTCTAAATGCAACCCTTTGAATTTGTGAGCAGTGGATCCACTCAGTATACATTACCCTCATGTGAAAAAGCTAGTAGCTTTGGTCTGACATATGAGAATGTAGAAGTCGCGGCCACGGTGTGTGTAATAAGTGCTTAGGGACCCCGTCCCCCAACTTCACATCAGGGTGCAGGCCTCGACCGCCTCACGCCATCACAGGAGGGGCGAGTCCCACCTGGTAAGGTGTTTTTTGAGAGAGGGAGAGAGAGAGAGAGAGAGACCACCTTCACATGAGTTTTATTAGAGGGTATTTTTGCAATAGTTCAATTTCCTTATTGACTACAGTTATTAATGTCTATCACGACTGGGAAGTGAGGGGTCCCCCAAAAGTCCAAGGAAAACAATTCAGAGATGTTCAGAGGTAAATGACTAGATTATGAGAGGTGTGACCTACTTAGTGGATTAATCCACTTGGATGGACTCCCTGGGTGGTGACTGCAGCAGGTGGGGGGTGGCTGGAGGAGGGGGTCCCTGGGCTGTGCCTTTGGGGTCTCTGTCCTGTCCCTGGTGAGCAGAGCTCTCTCTGCTCCCTGGTGCCCTGTCCTGAGCTGCTCTCCTCCTCCAGGCCCTGCCGCCATCTTGTTCTGCTCCCCTTGGGCCAGAGCCATGGAGTCGGCCACCAGGGACTGGACCTCGGACACCGTGAGCCCCAAGTCAACTTCTCCTCCTCTAAGTTGTTGTGCTTGTGTTCTTTTTTCAAAGAAGACTCTGAGGGTCCCCGTGTCTTTGGCTTCTCGGGGATTGTCAGAGTCATTTCCAGGTTGCACATTCAGGGGTCCACCTGGCTCACGTGATCTATCTCATCCTGAGTTTTGCTACAATGACAGGAAGAGACAGAGAGAGAGAGAGAGAGAGAAACTTTTTAAAAATTCCTGCACAGGAAGTCTGTGCTCGGTTCATGACCTCCCAGCGCTTGGGCGTCCCTCGAGGAAAACACTTTTGAAGCCGCGTCTTTCTCTGAGCAGAAACAGGCTTCCAGGAATCTTCCCTGGGAAACTTCTCCCAGGTCCGTTCGGGGTAAAACCTCAATCAGCCGAGGACCCGAGGGGGGTTTCATTTTGCTTTTTTTTTATTGGAGATAGCCGCCCCCCTCCACCACCACCACCACCATAGAAGCCTCTTTTCTGCTGCATTTAAACAAAATGCTTCCAGATTTTTGTGCGTGTGTGTGGCCTTTGATAAAAGTCGTTCAGGGAAGGGTCAGTGCATCGGAAGTTCCTGTCCGAGACACATCTGAGCTCTCTCCTAAGCAAAGGGAAATTGTCTTTTTTGCAGAGCCGTTTGCAGGCAATGCTGCTCCCGTTGCTCGGGGAACTCGCGGGTGGACGTTGGCTGAGGATGCAGGAGTGGGTGTCCGTGGAAAGGAAAGGGGTAGAGTCACCCCTTGGTGTCTGCAGTGCAGGGGTCCCAGGAATCCCGGCGAACACCAGAATCTGCAGCTGTTCAAATGCTTTGTATAAAATGGTGCAGAACCGGGCACCGGGGTGCGCGCCTGTGATCCCAGCAGCTGGGGAGGCTGAGGCAGGAGGATCGCAAGTTGGAGGCCAGCCTCAGCAACTTCGCGAGGCCCAAAGCAACTCTGTGAGATCCTGTCTCAAAATAAAAAGAAATTAATAAAAATAAAAAGGACTCAGATGTGGGTCTTGAATTGGGGAAATGCAACTTAAGCACCCCTGGGTTCAATTCCTAGTATCCCGCCCCAAATCGTGCAAAATTTTTATAGATATGTCCTTCTGCATGCATTAAATCCCCCCTAGATGGCTTATAATACTTCATACAAGGTAAAGGACGGCACACTGTGGTTTTGAGGAAATAACAACCTAAAAACAACAACAAAAAAAGAGAAATATTTGCATATTTTCAATCTGTGGTTGGTTGAATCTACACATACGGACGGCCAAATGCATACGAAATTTTGTGCACCTACGTTCAGTTTGGCTGTGAGCCTAAGACTGTGCAAAAACAGGCTTCCGCCAGGCCCAGTGGCACACACCTGTCATCCCAGCGGCTCAGGAGGCTGAGGCAGGAGGATTTCGAGTTCAAAGCCAGCCTCAGCCAAAGCGAGGCCCTAAGCAGCTCAGGGAGACCTGTCTCTAAATAAAATGCAAAATGGGGCTGGGGAGGGGACTCAGGGGTGGAGTGCCCTGAATTCAATCCTTGGTACCCAAATAAATAAATAATTTTTAAAAATCAAGTTTTCACAAGTATGTGATGAAAACATCCAAAGTTTGTTCTTTCTTTTCTTTTTTCTTCTCTTTCTTTCTTTCTTTTTTTTTTCCCTTTCTTTCTTTCAATGCATTTGGGCCGATTCTCCTTCCTGCAGCCGAGCTGATCCCTGGCAGAGAGCCATCCAACAGGTTCTACACAGAAGGGCTGGAGGTACACGTGTGCTCAGAAGGCTGCTGGAGATCCTGCCCTTTCATGGGACCTGAGGCTCCATTCTTCCTACCTCAGGACACATTCAGGAGACACCCAGGGAGGTGACGTCAACCTCCTTGGTAAGATGTCTGTTTCGTGAATTAGAAGCAGCAGCCTCGGTGAGCAGACTTGATGTGACCTGTGACTCAAGTCGGTGTCCCCCATCCCCGAAGCAAAGAAGCACAAATCAAGTCCTTGAGGTCAGAGCGGTTTGAGAGTCCCTTCCTGTCCCCGAGGGTGAGTCATCCGAGGTCTTCCCGGTTGTAAATACAGGTGCGTGTTTGTAAGCAGAGGCGCTTGGACATTTAGCAGGACCGCAACGGAACTCAAGAGCAATGCCCTTCAGAGAACTATCCAGACTCTTTGGAAAACCGTCTCTCAAGATGTAAATAAAATCCGCTTATAAACAAATGGGGGATGTTTGGAGAACCTGGATGGGAAAATGAAGGACCCGGGCACGATTTCTTTGCATAGGTCACAAAACACAAAGGTTAAAAAAAAAAAATCCAAAAAATCAACGTAGAAACGATGCAGCGTGATTTCTGATCAGGTGTGAAATGTCTGCATAGATGGTACCCTTTTGCTTGCTCTGCTATAACAAGTCACCACAAAATTGGTGGCTTAAACACAAGAGGCTTGGATTGTCTTCAACTTGTGAGTTTCCCAAAAGGACACCCCACACATGCATTAAGCCATCTTTTCTATCGTTCCCTGATTGAATCAACCCCTGCAACCGATCTACTTTTCTGGGTACAGGTTGAAATACATTTTAAAAAAAAACCCTCTCTGGAATCCATGCATAACTTTCTTTCCAAGAACTATAATGAAAATCATTCTTGAAAATCATCTTGTTAGCCATTAGGTAAGGTCGACCCTGATTCACCATTGTTAGGCTCATGATCCTTAAGGTTGTTTCCCTTCTTTGTGAAACGGATCCTGGCAAGTTACGCTGCATCAAAGTGCTTCCTGCAACATGCTGGACAGGAGGAGGAGGAGGGGGAAGAGGAGGAGGAGGATGGAGGGGGGAGGAGGAGGAGGAGGAGGAGATGAAAGAGGAGAAGGAGATGGAGGAGGAGGAAATGGAGGAGGAGGAGGAGGAGGAGGAGGAGAAGGAGGAGGAGGAGGAGGAGGAGGAGGAGGAGGAGATGGAGGAGGGGGAGGAGCAGGAGGAGGAGGAGGAGGTGGAGGAGGAGGAGGAGGAGGAGATGGAGGAGGAGCAGGAGGAGGAGGAGGAGGTGGAGGAGGCAGAGGAGATGGAGGAGGAGGAGGAGGAGGAGATGGAGGAGGAGGAGGAGGAGGAGATGGAGGAGGAGGAGCAGGAGGAGGAAGAAGAAGTCATGAATTTAAAGTACCAGAAGAGAAATGCAAACCTTGGGGGCTCCACGCTCTGGCCAGTCGGGAGGGCGGGCAGGTAGGAGAGGGCCGGATGCACTTGAGACCTGCTCTGAGACCGTGGGACCCCGGATTCCAAGACAGCCACCCCCGTGCTGTGTCCAGGTGGTCAGCATGGCTGTCGCTGTCTCCCAGCTGCGCCCTGTCCCTCTGCCAGCTGGTGGTGGAACCGTTTCCAGGAGACTAAACATTCCGTGATGCGTTCAAGGAGCCGATGGGTAAATACATGTTCCCACCGAAGCACCCCCCTGGGCCAGGGCCCCGGGCAGCACCTGGAGACTCTCTATTGGTCATTTTGCAGGGAGACAGATGCACTCCGTGAATTTCCCCCCAATGCAACCAAGGATCCGAGTGCACCATCTGGATGGAGGAGAACCCAGCAGAATGCACAGGATGACCCACATCTTTGTCCTGCTTTGTCCACCAGGAGGGGAGCTGGGGCTGGATGTCACGGCCAGCTCCTGACCCAGGCTTAAGGAACCAGCGTGCCCCCAGGTATCAACGCACTGCCCGGACCCTCACCAAGGTCCTGCCCAGCCTCCCATGATGGCCAAGGACAGCCCTGTTCTTTCCAGGTGGGCACACTGGGCAGTCAGCCAGGTCCTTGGGGTAGATTTGCTTCCTTGGGAAGCAGCATCCCTCCCTGAGCCCGTTTCAGCGGACACGCACGTCACCAGACGTGTTGTGTCTGCATGGACGCCGTTCAGGATTTTCCAGATGCACGAAGAATCCCCGGGGCTCCCTGGATTTTTGTTTAACTTTGAATGAGGAGATGGTGATGCAGATGGTGCTGCGGTCAGCTGCCACCTGAATGTTGGAGAGAGAGAGAGAGAGAGAGAGAGAGAGAATGCATGGAGTGGACACACTCGCACATAGAGGAATTACAGAGGAGAGATAATAGTAGATGGATAGATGGATGGACAGACAGAGATATGCAGACCCACAGAAGGACCGACACACGGACAATCCTATGTCTGATGAGTGTCTCCTGCAAAATTCCTGTGTTGACCCCTCACCCAGGGGCTGGTGCTGCAGGTGGGGCTCTTGGAGGGGCTGAGGTCACAGGGTGCAGCCCATGAAGGGGACGAGGGTCCTTATAAGAGAGACCCAGAGAGCTCCCTGCCCGTCCACCATGGAGGACCCAGGAGAAGGCGCCCTCTCTGAGCGGAAGCACGTGTGGACCCTCCTAGGACGTGTGGTCCTCCGATAGAGAAGAAGGGAAAGGTGACACGGCCACCTTCCTGATGTCCAGTACCAATGAGGCTCATCCACGTCCGGCCCAGTGCACCTCCTGTTTGGAAACCTTTGTCCAAATGCTGGAAGATGGACTCAGACCCCAACTCCTCAGAGGGCTTTTCCTGGAAGCCTCAGTTTTCCAAATCACCTTCACCCACCTCTTGACACCAACTGCAAACTGTCACTTACACTGGGGTGTAGGTTTTAGGGTACCTCGCCTGGGTGCCTCGCTGGAGCAAGTCCTCTTACATTCTGTGGTGACTATGGAACCCAGTGAATGAGATGGAATCCTCCATCTCCTGTGCAGACTGTAAGATTTGGGATGCACCAGATGGACATCTTCCTTGGCTCTGGCCCTAGGGGAGCAGAACAAGATGGCGGCAGGGCCTGGAGGAGGAGAGCAGCTCAGGACAGGGCACCAGGGAGCAGAGAGAGCTCTGCTCACCAGGGACAGGAAAGAGACCCCAAAGGCACAGCCCAGGGACCCCCTCCTCCAGCCACAGCCACCTGCTACAGTCACCACCCAGTGAGTCCATTTAAGTGGATTAATCCACTGAGTAGGTTACACCTCTCCTAACCCAAGCATTTCACTTCTGAAGGTTCTTGTAGTGTCTCACACATGAGCTTTTAGAAGAAGAGAAGTTTACTTGGGGCTCATGGTTTCTCAGGTTCAGTCCCTGGTGGCCGACTCCATGGCTCTGGCCCAAGGGGAGCAGAACAAAATGGCGGCAGGGCCTGGAGGAGGAGAGCAGCTCAGGACAGGGCACCAGGGAGCAGAGAGAGCCCTGCTCACCAGGGACAGGACAGAGACCCCAAAGGCACAGCCCAGGGACCCCCTCCTCCAGCCACAACCCACCTGCTACAGTCACCATCCAGTGAGTCCATTCAAGTGGATTAATCCACTTCTAGTTTACACCTAGTTATTTACCTCTGAACATCTCTGAATTCTCTTCTGTGAACTTTGGGGGTACTTCTCATGTCCAAAAACTAGATGTATTATAGGGGTGTAGATATCCAAGTCAGTGGGCTGACTAAGTGCAGGCTGCTTCTTGGGGGCACAACGTATTTCTCATTAGAGGTGAGGATGGCACGAGCCATGGGATTTTTCTAGGGACACACAAAATCACATCCAGTCCCCACGGAAGTCAGACAGGCAGGACATCCCCCGTCACGTGCGAGCTTCGTAAACACTCATATCTGTGCTCCTCTTCTCAGAAATTACACTTCATTGGTCCTGGGTGTGGACGGGACTCTGGGGTCATAAGTGGTTTTGAAGTGAGTCTAACATTCAGAACATAAATATGATGACCCCACACCCCTGGAGGGAAGTCCAATGAGAGAGGACATCAGATTGACCCAGGATTCAGGAGCAGATCTCGGGGAAGCCGAAGCCCCCCAAGAAAGCAGGTCTTCACTGCAAATGAAATTCAAGTGAATCCCATGTACTTGAAAGGAATCCATCAAGTCCAATTTTAAACGTGGGGAAGACAACGCAGGTGTGTGTTGTAGCTATTATCCCCGCAGGACTTGGCGGTCACTGAACCCTTAATGGATAGTCACGGAATCAATATAGTTCACTGTAGCAAAAGCAAGTTTGTCATTCGGATGCATTGGCAGTCTTTGAGATCCGGCTGTGTACACCGGTGAAAGGCATCGATCGGGGTTGTGGGAGACAGTAGGGAGAAATGTGAGTGGGTGGGTAGAACTTTCCCATCGACTCCCAAAGACAATGGAGGACGTGTCCCCAGCTACTGCTGAGTGAAGGGACAGCTGCTGTTTCCTTCTCAGATGGGACCACCGCCATCATGGAACCATGCAGGAGACCCCATTGGAACTAAAGCGTGGACCCTCAATGGGTAGCCAGAGCCCCCACCCGATGCCATATGGAATTTCATCATCGTGCAGACACCAGGGGGTTAGGAGGAGGGACATTTTACCTCCTGGGCAGAACCCCGGGGAGGAAACTATCTGGGATTCTGCAGGTAAGTGGTTTCCATGGCGCCATTTTGTTTGACAAGAAATAAGGAGAGAAGGGTCGTTGGAGTGGATCCCGGCCCTGGATGACCCCGCTGAGATTCTCCAGGGCACACACCTGATGCCACATGCTGCGTGGATTTCCTAACAAGCTCCACGGCCTGAACCCTGGGTTTATTCCCTTTTGGGGGCCAGACATCCAAGATGGGTCTCCCCAGGTTGGAACCAGCATCTTGGCAGAACCAAGTTCCTCCTGGGGTCTCTGGGGGGTCTTTCGAGCTCCTAGGAGACACCCCATTCCTTGGACCATAGCCCTGTCCTGCATCTTCAAGGTCAGCAAACGGTGGGTCTGTTCTTCTCCATGCCATGGTGGTCTGTCCTCCCGTTTGAGGGCACAAGTGGTGACATCGGAGATTCGGACATCAAGTTGCAATTTGAACAATGGCATTGGCAGGGAATATAATCAGTGCCTTTGGGGTCCCCAGGGCTTCGTCCCTTCCACCACCATCTTCTAACTGCCCTGGCTGTCACCCATCGATCTAGGTCACCCACCGTAAGATGTCCCTGTGATTCTCTCTCTCTTTTTTTAAATGAACACCTAGTATTTGCCCATGTTAATGGCTCTGGCATGGTGACCTGATCCCCGTGCATCAGGTCATGCCATCTGGTGACATGGTGGACATCCAGGTTTGCAACCGCTGATCGATTCCTCAATGGTGTGATTCCCAGAAGGGAGCCCGGACATTTGGGACCGGACATGATGATCTTGGTGGCAATTCATAATGCTGCCAGGTAGGACTGCAGCCCGGGTCACCCCCAGGCGGAGCCTCCCGTGGCACCACACAACATGCCCAGTCATCTGGGTCTCTGTGGGTTGGGAGCCCGGGGCCAGCTGGACCAGGATCCCCCAGTGGGTGCAACCCAGGTGTATTGGGGGCTGCAAGGTCCTCGTGGCTTGTGGGGGTGGATTGGCTCCCAAGATCCAGTCACAGCCTCCATCTGACCTAATCCCCTCCATTGCCCTCCATTACGGCCGCCATATTGAATTTGTTGGAATCACGCGTGAAGCCTGCACTGAAGGGACACTTATTGCACATGATCCCAAGTCCCCAGGGGGTGACGCTCTTTGGATCCCACGGTCCACACAACCCCCTTCCTGGCAGCAGACAGAGGATCTCTGTTTCAGGGTCAGTCGAGGCAGCTGAGCGGCCGTGAGTGCCGTGGACTAACAGATCGGCATGGGGTGGACATGAACCCCCGTCTGTCACCCTGTCTGCAGAGGCAATGCTGCGTGCTCAGCGCTTTGCAGAGACTGGCCAGCTCCGGTGGCATCTGCTGGGGACATGTGCACACACGTCCCTCCTCTCACAACCCTGGAAACCACGGAGCCTTGGAAGCATGTGGGCAGCATTTGCCTTGCGCTGGGTGCTCTGCTTCCAAAGCCCAGGGGCACTCGGTCCTCTCCAGACTCACACGGAGCCACACACTGGTGCATACAGACGGGGAGCACGCGGGGACGCTGGCAGGCGCTGGTTTCTGGGACCAGTACCTGGTGGAGGCTGGAGGATGGCTTGACCTCCACAGCCTCCACAGGAGCAGGAGGAGGCTGCAGGACGTGGGGCGTCCTTGGAGGAACTGGGTCATTGCAGGTGTCCCCTGGAAAGGTCTCTCTCTTCCCTGTGTGCTCCCTGGTGCCCTGTCCTGAGCTGCTCTCCTCCTCCAGGCCCTGCCGCCATCTTGTTCTGCCTCCCCTTGGGCCAGAGCCATGGAGTCGGCCAACTATGGAGCCCAGACACTCTCTTTTCTGCTTTAGGTTGATTTTCTCAGGTGTTCTGGGAGCTTTCAAAATATGTTTCTTTTTTTTTATCTTTTTTTTCTTTATCTTTTTTTTTTGCATTTGCAATGCATGATGGGGCCAGCGCTGGGAATCTAAACATGGCCCCGGTTCAAAAAATTGCAAAGCCTCTTCCTCCTCCGTCTGGAATCAGACGCAGCCTTTGATGGTATAGAAACCCCTCGGACACCTCCTCCCACCGTCTCCGAGAGGAAATTTAAGTTGCATTTTTTAGACGTTTTTTATTTGAAGCATCCTTAAGGGATTAGAGCCCAGGAAATAAATTAAAAAAAAAAAAAAAGAATCTGAGTTTTTAGGATCATGGGAAACACTCAAGATGCAAACTGAACCTACTTTCAGCAACTGTGCAGATGGCGTGTGGTCCTACTAAGGGCAAGGGAAACAGATGGTACCGCGATCTGTGGCTTTTCAAAGCAGATGCTTTAGCCGTGTCGCAACCAGCCACAGCAAAATGGCATCGATGTCCATAGTCTTGGCTACGACTGGGAAAACTGTCACCGTCCGCATCAAATGCAGACCTATCAAGCGTCGCGAAGCAGGTGGGCGGTCAGAAGATAAACCACGTCATTTTTGCAAAAGCAAAATGCAAAAGAAAACTATCTACATGCAAAATAAAAAGAAGCGAGTGTTCAATTTGCAAAGAAAACTTCTGTCCCCGTCCCCCAGAACGGCCCTCCTGGGAATTGGCGGGTTGCACACGGCGAACGTGTAATTTCTTTCTGAGACACCCCCACGGTGGCCTGGGAGGGGGGTCGGCGTCCTTTTGAGGTCGGGCTTGGGTTCAGAAACCGAACATTAAAAATTTAAAAAAAATAAAATAAAATAGAGGCCAAGAAGTGTTTCTCCGCAACGTTTTCTTGGAAGGAGGTTGGAGATCTCTTTGGGGCTCGTCACGGATCCTGCCTGGAATGACAGGGAGATTGGAACAAGCATCTATCTATTAAGGAAAAAAAAAATTAGAGATTTTAAAATTTTAAAATCATTTTAAAACCCTGCTGCACAGAGCTGAGAAATCACCCCGAACCAAGGTTTCAGACTCTTGCATGTGGACAGGGATCTCATTAAAAGGCAGATGGCGGCTGAGCAGGTCTGGGGTGGGGGGTCCCCAAGTCGGCTTTTCAAATGTCCCCTCAAAGATGGCTGATGCTGGGGAACGCATGGGCCACACTTGAAAGAGGAGCCCCCCATTCCGGAATAATGGACTCAAAACCTGGTATTACATTTTTATTTATTTATTATTTATTTATTTGGAGTTGGAGTACTGGGATTTGAGTCCAAAAATGCTTAACCACAGAGTCATTTTTAAAATTTTTTATTTTATTTTATTTAGAGACAGGGTTTCTCGCTAAGTTGCAGAAGATGTTGCTACGTTGCTGAGGCTGGCCTCCAACTTCTCATCCTCCTGCCTCAGCCTCCCCAGCGGCTGGGATCGGATTCATTTTTAAACTCTTTGGTTGATACTGATGTGCAGCCAAGGGTGAAAGACGTGAACTGGCCGAGAAACACCCAGGTTTTCCCGAAAAGAATAAGATGTTCAACTGGAGATTTGATTCATGGACCGGATTTGGCCGACCTCACAGCCAAGGAGGCTGGTATCATGGAGACCACCAGCCCTTTGGCCGACACCCACATTTTGCTATCTCTGCAGCATACGCGGTCTGAAGAACATTTACAGATGCGCTTCCTTTCCATCTCCATCTTCCACATATGAGAGAAAACCTATCACCTTGATCTTCTGAGCTGGACTTATTTCTCTTAACATAATGGTCTCCAGTTCCATCCGTTTTCCAGCCAACGACACAATTTCATTCCTTTTCATGGCTGCATAATACTCCATTGTGTGTCTAAACCACGTTTTCTGTATCCATTCATGTGTTGATGGACACCTAGGCTGGTTCCATAGTTTGGCTGTTGGGAATTGTGCTGCCATCAGTATGGGTGTGTCCTCTCCAGGTCCCCGAATTGAGAGTCCAGCTCCCATTTGGATGATCCCAATCGTTTTGAGTTACGGGTGGAGGAAAAAAAGGTCATTTTCGTACAGCAGTTGGGCAGAGATGCAGTGCACAGAGCCATTCGGGGTTTACCACTTGATGAATCAAGACACAGAAAACTCATTTCAGGTCTTGATGCTGACAATCCCCTCTTCCTCCTTGTCCTGACCCTGCCGGACACACCAGCTCCGGTGTAGACGCCAAAGGTGCAAGATGCTCACAGCCTCGCATTCAGAGCCCCGGGAGGGCCCCAGCCAAGGTGAGGCTGGCCCCGCGGGCCCTGGGGATGGAGCACAGCAGAAATCAGGAGAAATATCAGGAATCCCTGGCAGCACGAGGACCGCGAGATTTCTTTCCTTTTCATAGCTGAATAATATTCCATCGTGTGCATTTGTACCTGAGAGAGACCCGTTTGGTTTATTCCTCCACCAGGTACGATCTTGACAACTTCCATCCACCAATTATTTCTTATCACCCAGAATCATTTCACTACATATTTCTCATGGGCTGCCAATTCTCTCTTCTACAAGAGCCATATGTGACCTGGGAGGCAGAGAGGAACCCAATTTGCCTCCGAGTACAGTAGCCAGTCCCTCGGGTTCCTGACCCCCAGTCTTTCCTGCTGTATCTCCGCGTGGGAGTCCGGTTTCCTCTCCAGAATCTCGCTCCCTGCAGCTTCAGGCGAATGATCCAAGCCTGAAACATTTCCTGTGGTTTCCACCCAAACCAGAGGCCACTCCATAACCTTTGGGTCCTTTTAGGAAAGAAGAATCCGTTCCCTTCCTGCCCTGGGACCCCTTGGCTAAGGACGCCCACCGATTCCTCGCTGGTCCTTGAACCCGAGCCAGTGGCCTGTCTCCGTGGGCCCCAGGAGGTCGATCAGGCTGCACACTGACCCCCAGCACAAGGGCCCCGAGCAGCTGGAGCCGGACGGCCTCCTCCCGGCGCAGGGTAGAGGCGGCCTCCGCGGCTCAGCTGCCTCTCGGGGACTGGATCGGCTTCCCACCCGCGGGAGGAACAGCTGAGCCCATGGGTCTGGAGGTCGGGGACCCTTCCGGGGTCTCCTGGGACAGATGGGGCTTCGGAAGCCGTGGACACGGGTGTTAGAGACGGGTTTGCTCCTTTCTGTAGAGTCGCTGAGTTTGGGGACATTTTGAAGGAGAGAAGTGACCCGTCTCTGTGTGTTTATGTCTGTGGCACGTTTCCAAAGAGAGAGAGAGAGAGAGAGAGAGAGAGAGAGAGAGAGAGAAACACGATCCCCAGCTTCTGCCTGAATGGAAACCCTGGGCACATGTCCCCAATGGGTGGCTCCAGTCCCTATATTTTTAGGTACCTGGGGTCCGTTTTGCTCTGAAAATAATTTATTGACCCTTCCATATCTGAGAGAGCAAATGCGTTATCTGCCTTTCTGTGCCTGGTTTACGATGTCCCTGGGGATCACGTGCGTTGTCCCTAATGGCAAGATTACCTTCTTTTTCAGGGGTGAATAGTATTCCCTTGCATTTTGAGGTTCCTTGTCCTTTATTGCCCTCTCTGGTTAGTCCGTTTGGCTGCTCCACATTGCGGTGGTGATGCAGGAAATACACCGACGTGTCTGACGGGGTCTCTTGACGGCCGTCTGCGTCCAAGGCACTGTGAGAGCCACAGGTGAGACCAGTCCTGGTCGCCGTCTCTGGTTGCTTATGAGCCCAGGCTGCGGAGCCTGCTCGGATCGGCTTCTGAACGGCCCGGCCAGGACGGGGCAGGTGGACGGCGTGGCGAGAGACCTTCTCCGTCCCGAAGCAAGAATGAACTTGGTTGGTCTGTGGTGGCCGATTCTCCCTCCGAATGAGGGGATCCTCGCGTTCTCTGTTGGCAAGCAACGACGGTGACCTGGGCAATGATCTGTCGGAGGAACGGGACCAGAAAAAGAGCTGAGCATGCTAGCGTGCAAGCCTGTGCGTGTGCAAAGCCATCAGAATTAGAATAAGCCAAGAGCCGTGCCGCACCCTTGTCATCCCAGCAGCTGGGGAGGCTGAGGCAGGAGGATGGCGAGTTCAAAGCCAGCCTCCGCCAAAGCGAGGCCCTGAGCAGCTCAGGGAGAACCTGTCTCTAAATAAAATGCAAAATAGGGCTGGGGACGGGGCTCAGGGGTCGAGGGACCCCAAGTCCAATCCCTACTACTCAAAAAAAAAAAAAATAAGTCAATAAATAAAATGACGTCCTGTCCTAAAGGTGGACCGACACAGAGAGGGACCGTTGGACGTGCTCATAGGAAAGAAAACCTCAGCTGCCAACACTCTCCTGATTCCATTTGGCATTTGCCCCTTGATATGTCCACTCCCCTGTAGTGGCCTTGAGAAGGATGGTTGGCATTCTTTGGCGGGAGACAAAAATTTTTTTAAAAAGAGGTCGTTTTTTTCCCCGTGAATCTGCAAAAACCTGAGTTCCTACAGCAGCCGAAGACTCCCAGAAGCTAAATGATTCTTTGGTTTTTCTTTTCACCACATTCCTGGGTCCTGTGACAGGTTGAAACGTGTCCCCAAATTCCATCCTGGCCCCAGGACCTTGGGACGTGCCTGTGTGTGGAGATGGGTCTTTGCAGAGGGGATGGGGGTGCAGTGAGGTCCCCAGGGTGGCCCTGGCCCAGCAGGACTGGGGTCCTTGTAGAGGAGGGACACAGACACACAGACGGACGACCCTGGGGGGGACACAGGGAGAAGACGGCGTCCGCCAGCCCAGGAGAGAGGCCTCGGGAGGAGCCCGCCCTGCCCAGCCTGGACCTCGCACCTCCAGCCTCCAGGACGGGGGACACTAGATGTGAGCTGTTTAAGTCTCCAGGTTGTGGGGCTTTGGAGTGGCACAGGAAGGGACACTCGGCCTTGTATCAGTGGCCATGTCCTGTCCCCTGGTCCTGTGCCACCTGCCCGCGGGCACCCACGTCACCAATGTGGCTGTCACCGCATCCTTGGCTCGATTTTGACTTTCGGGCTGTGGGGCTTAGCTGGCCTCCGGGCTGCCCGCTGGGGGGACACAGGCCACGTGCCCCCCACGCCCTCCTCCTGGCCCCACGATATCCCCGGCCTTTCTCACTCCAGTTCCCAAAACATCCCGGGCTTCCTGGCCCTGGTCCAGCCCCAGGAGTGGGGCAGGACTGACCACGGCCAAGGTCAGCAGCGAAGCAGGATTCCCTGACGGCCCCAGCCACGTCCTCCCCTGCCGTCCCTGGGCTCGGGAGGGGGCACCTGGGAGGAACAGGGAGGGACACAGGCAGCTCGGGGTGTCGCAGAGCCCCCGAGCCCACTCCAGCAAAGGCCGGTGAGCAGGCTCGGGCACTGTGCGAGTGCGTGTGAGTGTGCACGCTCGTGTCCCCCGGAGACGGTGCAGACGGGGTCATAGTGAATGCAGCATGAGCCCCCGTCTGTCCCCCGCGGAAAGCCGGCCACACGGGGAAGTCCACCTGCAAACCCGCCCAGGTTCCCAGCTCACATGGTCACCCGCTGCCCGGGACTAAGGAGCAAAATGCACCTGTGCCCATTGGCATGAGTCTCAGCCCCTCAGGCTGCTGTAACCGAGTCCCCAGCCCCAGGGACTCCCAGACCCCAAGTGCCCCCAGCTCTGGGCTGCAGCCCGAGGACCAGGCAGGGCTGACCGGGGTCAGCTGAGGCTGCTTCCTGCTCCCAGAGGGGCCTTCTCCTGGGTCCTCCATGGTGG
Source organism: Marmota flaviventris (assembly GCF_047511675.1). Lineage (NCBI taxonomy): Eukaryota > Metazoa > Chordata > Mammalia > Rodentia > Sciuridae > Marmota > Marmota flaviventris. The sequence goes on from NC_092518.1 coordinate 1,788,187, forward strand.
AAGGGCAGGGGGCTCTCGGGGTCCCTCTTATAAGGACCCTGGTCCCCTTCACGGGCTGCACCTGGTGACCTCAGCCGTCCCAGAGCCCCAAGCACCTTCTCCGTCACCTGGGATCTGGCAGAATGCACTGGTCTCCTGGAGGCGGAACCGACTGTCAATCAAAGGGAGCAGGAGAGGGGACGAGTCCACAGAGGGGCCTGGGAGCCCAGGGTGTGCGGAGGCCCCACCCGGACCCCAGAGGCCTCCCCACCCAGATCTTAATATATTTTTTTTTTTACAAGGAATGAGCCCAGGGGCCACGTACCCACCGAGCCACACCCCCAGCCCTTTTTACTCTTTATTTAGAGACAGGGTCTCGCCGAGTTAGTCAAAGCCTTGCTCCGTCGCTGACGCTGGCCTCCAACTTGTGATCCTCCTGCCTCAGCCTCCACTCGTGGTGGGACTGTAAATTACTAGGACCACCGTGGTGCCCTAGGTTGAGGGAAGACGGCTCAAGCCAATCGCCCTGCCTAGCGCCCAGGGCAGCCCTGCGGCCAGCCAAGAGGTCCAGAAGCTACCCTACGAGTCTGTCCATTTGCACCGATGATCAAAACCTGTGCGACGAACCCCTGAGGGTGTGCATAGGAGTGTCCCCAAGAGCTGGTGCGCAGGACAGTGCAAGGAAATTCACGGTCACATCACGAGAGGTAGGGGTGTGGCTACAGGAGGGGACCCCGGGGTGTGCCTTTGGGGTTTCTATCCTGTCCCTGGTGAGCAGAGCTGGGAGCCGCCGGGGAGCCCTCCGGGGTGTCTCAGCCCAAATGACAACCGTAAGGATCTGCATGTGCCCCTTTGCAGAATGCCAGCGTATCTGTGGCTGTCACCTCTGCCACACAGCAGGGCGTCCCCAACCTCGGAGACCTGCAGGGAGTCTCTCGTGCTGGGCACCTCCGCTGGGCACGGATCCCCGTGGAGGAGGCTCCAGGCATTTCTTTTATTAACTCATTTCCTTGACAGAGATGGGGGGCGGTGGGTTTCGCTCAGTCCACGTGACAGAGGAGGGACCATGCCGTCCACTGTTTCTAAAAAAGCAAGAGCAACTCACGGAGCATGCAATGAGTTCCTTGGGTGAGCCCGATGCAGTGGTGGTGACAAGATGCACGGGATGATTGTTCTATTTGTTCTAATTAGTGACACAGCACAGCACAATGCATTCCGGGTCTTTGTACCCAAATGGAGCCCCGCTGTTCATTTCTCTGGTTGCACACGGTGTAGACTCGCATCATATGTGCCGTCATACACATACCTAGGGGAATGACGTCCATCTCACTCCACCATCTTTCTCTCCCCGGTGCTTCCTCCCCTTTATGGATCAGCATCCCCCCCACATTATGGATCAGCATCCACTTATCAGAGAAAATACGTGGCCTTTGGTTTTGGGGATTGGCTTATTTCCCTTACCATAATAGTCTCCAAGTCCATCCATTTACCTGCAATTGCCATAACTTCCTTCTTCTTTATGGCTGAGTAATACTCCATTGGGTATACAGACCACAATTTCTTTATCTATTCATATATTGAAGGGCACCTAGTTTGGTTCCAATGTTTAGCATGACATGGATTTTGAATTTGATTCTTTTTAAAGCTGAATAATATTGACTGTATTATTGGGATCGTCCCCTTATCTCTCCACGGGCACCTGGCAGCTTCTGTCTTCTGACAGCTGTAAACAAAGCTGCGATGAACATGGATGTAGAAATGTCTATCGATCCATCCATCCATCCATGTACCCATCCCTCTATCCATCCATCTATCCATCCAACCATCCATCCATCTCTCCATCTCTCCATCCATCCATCCATCCATCCATCCATCCATCCATTCTCCATCTCTCCAGCCATATATCGATCCATTCATCCACTGTTTCTGCTTTCATTTCCTTGGAATTTGTACCGAGAAGTCAAAGGATGGGATCTACAGTGGTTCTGAGTTCAACTGTTGGAGGACCCATCATGTTGACCGCGGTGGCTGCGCCATTTTTACATTCCTACCAGCAATGCATGCAGTTCCAGTGTTGTTCATCTTTGGCAAATTTGTTTCTCTTTTCTTTTTTTCTTTACTTTTTATTTTTATTTTTTGACTCTAGATATCCTAATGGGTGTGACGTGGTAGCTCAATATTTTGAGTTGGGTTCCATTAATGACATGATGGTGGAAATCTTCCATGTTCCTATGGGCCCTTTGTTGGCCCAAGGTCTTCTTCAGTGAGCCTGGAGAGATGGTTGTGCAAATTCTGGTTTGGGGGCTGCTGCTGTACTGATAGGTGTTCTTTATGTAATTTGTATATTAATCCCTTCTTGAGCTGGGACACCATCTTCTGGGTCCTCAGACATTTGAGTTCCGTGTCCCTAAGAATTACGTCATTGACTTTCCTGCATCTTCAGATTAAAATCACAGATGGTGGGCCTTCCCTAATCACATGGGACAAGTCCCATCATTATCTATCAATCAACCTATCTATCCATCCAACCATCCACCTTCTAAATATCTATCATTCCATCCACCCCAAAATTTATCTATCTACACATCATCCACCTCTCCACTCATCCATCTATCCATCCTCTGATCCATCACTCATCTCTCCATCCATTTATTCAACTACCCATCTACCCGACGATCTATTCTCTATCTGTGTCCACTCGTTTCTTTGGGGTTTCTACCTAGATGTTGAATTACTGGGTCATGGGCTGACTCTGTGCGTGGTTGAACTTTCAGATGACACATCGTTTCCCACAGTGCATCTTACATTCCCACCAGTAATGAACCAGGCTTCGATTTTGCCCCATGTTTGCAAAACTGGAAGAGATTATCACTTTAGACAACAGAGTATCCATCTGTCCATCCGTCTACTCATTCATCTATTTATCTACATATCCATTCATCCATCAATCCATGTACCCATCCCTCTATCCATCCAACCATCTCTCCATCCATCCATCCAGTGATATATCCATCAATCCCTCCATCCATCTCTCTATCCATCCATCCATCCATCCATTCATCCATTTATCCATCCATCTATCCATCCATCTATATCTTCACCCATCTATCCAGCCATATATCCATGCATCCATCCTTCCATACATCTCTCCACCCATCCATCCATCCACCCATCCACCTATCCATCCATCCACCCATCCACCCATCCACTCATCCATCCATCCACCCACCCATCCATCCATCCACCCATCCACCCACCCATCCACCCATCCACCCACCCATCCATCCACCCATCCACCCATCCACCCATCCACCCATCCATCCACCCATCCACCCATCCACTCATCCATCCGTGCATTCATCCACTCATCCATCCATCCACTCGTCCGTCCATCCATCCATCCATCCATCCATCCATCCATCCATCCATCCATTTATCCATCCATCTATCCATCCATCTATATCTTCACCCATCCATCCAGCCATATATCCATCCATCCATCCTTCCATACATCTCTCCACCCATCCATCCATCCATCCATCCACCCATCCATCCATCCACCCATCCACCCACCCATCCACCCATCCACCCATCCATCCATCCATCCATCCACCCACCCATCCACCCATTCATCCACTCACCCATCCATATATCCATCCACCCATCCATCCAATTTGTCCGTCTATTTATCTGTCCATCCTTCCATCTATTCTATCTTTCCATTTCTGTAAGAAACGCCGCCTACTCCGTCCTTTATCAGGTCTATGACTTACAACTACCTTCTCCCACCCTGTGGGCCATCGTCACCTACTGACTGAGTTTTCGTGCACAAGGTGTAGTTTTGTGAGGTCAAATTTCCCTACATTTACCTCAGCTACCTGTGCTTTTCAGAAATCCCCCTACCTTTCTGCAATGCTTTTCTACACCGAGAATCAAGGGCACTTTAAGCAAGATCTGGTTGCGCCTCTCTCTGCTCAGGATTTCCTGGTTGCCATCGCCCACCGAGACAGGTAAGTCCAGCTCCTGCTCTGTTTGTGCTTCTGTTGAGCATGGACAACGGCGGAGGGGACATCCTCCCCAGGAGGGACTGAGACTAGCAATTGTAGGCAGTGTGCCAAAGAGGGTTCAGTGGCTTCCTTGGGTGGACTGTCCCCACCAGTCATCACTACCTCCCCCTTTAGATCCAGGACCAGACTCCAGGGACGGTAATGTCACAATCTCTCCAAGCCCAGTCCCCATGAGCCACCCATGCCCAGTCCCCCAAGGGTCACATCGGGGAAGTACTCTAAGTGATTTTTTCCTTTTTCTTCTTTACCTTTTCTGTCCCCTGTCCCCAGAGAAGCTCATGAATCTCGACTCTTGATGAAATTTTATTTGTGGCTGCAAAAAATCCCATCTTAAAAAAAAAAAAAAACCTTGTTTGCAAAATGACATTTCTGTGGACGCCACATGCCGTTCGCCCTCCTGGAGGCCGTGACATGGGGAGATTTTACAGGGACCCGGAAAACACCCCCTTGAGAGTTCAACCGTTGGAGGACCCGCAATGTTGACCAATGTTGGAAAGAGACGTGATAGATGACTCTGGTGGGGGATCAAAGAGGTCCTCCACCACTTCCATAGAAAGAGAGGTCTCCATGCCCCTTCCATCCCGCGTGATCTTCGGCTCCACCGACCACTGACGTCAGCCCCTGGAAGCCCGGGGTCCCAGATGTACCCAGAGTCCCCGGGCAGAGCACTGACATCCAGGTCTATAAATCGCACAGACCAAGACAATTCTCTGAGCCGTCTGCCTCGACCCTCCCAGGCAAGGACATTGACCGACGATTTCCCGGTGAGTCCGTGGCCTCTGATAGAGGCCCAGCCCTTCCTAAGTAGACGCTTCTCACACGATAATTGTCACAATGATATTTTCCTTTTTTACTCCCTGGGGAAGCAACTTACATCACCCTGATGGCTACCTTGGGGTGGGGAGTGCCTCTCTGTCCTATATTCTTCTGTACGAGGAACCTGTCCATTAACCCCCGGGCTGTGACTTGGACCAGACGCAAGGTTTGCAAACAGGTAAGTATGTGCCTCTGATCCTCCTCTGGGGTCATGGAGCGGCGACGGCGGTCATCTCTGGACAGGGTCCCCTGGGGGGTCCCTGATGCGTGCTGAAACAATCCCTTACACACCTGCACACAATTGTACACTGACGTAGAAACATGCACACACACAGAGTCATGCACACATGTGCCCCAAAACACATACATGCAGACATATGTGCTTACACACACACGCATACGCATGCATAAACTGATGTGGAAACATACGTACCCATCTACAGGCAGATACTCTGCACCAGAGCCATCAATGGGGAGGGATCCCTCCTTCCAAACACAGAACACTCGCTACTGGACATTTCCAGCCACTATGATCAGAATGACCCCTCTTCCAGATTCACAGGAGCAAGCAAGAGCCCCCAGTGTGGCCATACTGGGAACACAGGACACAGTGAAGGGTACATGTAGTCACAGGGTGGGGCCCGGATCTGGTGGGTACTGTGCTTATGGGAGACAGATGGAGAATGTGTTCCACCCATGCATCCATCTGTCTGTCTATCTGTCTATCTATAATCCATCCATCTATCTACCCTCTATCCATCCATCCATCCACCCATCCATTTATACTGCCTGCTTTTGTATCTAACTTTCTTCCCACCTATCAATCATCTATCTATCTAATCTATAATCTATCATGTATCTATTCATCCATCCATCCATCCATCCATTTCTGCAGTTTATTTATCTATCTATCCATCTCTCATCTATCATCTGTCTATCCATCCATCCATCTCATCTATGTATATATCATCTATCTACCGTCCACCATGTACCTATTATCATCATTTATCCATCCATCCAACCACCCATTCTTCTAGTTGATCTTTTACTCTATCATCTACCCATCCATCCATCCTTCCACCCACCCATCCATCCATCCATCCACCTACCTACCCACACACCCACCCATTCATCTACCCATCCATCCATCCATCCATCCTCCCATCCATCCACCCATCCACCCATCCACCCATCCACCCACCCATCCATCCTCCCATCCATCCATCCACTCATCCATCCATTTATACTCTCCACTCATCTGTTTACCTATCTATCATCTATCTATTCATCCATCCATCAATCATCTATCATCTCCCATCCATCCTTCCTCTATCCATTTATACTGTCTACCTTCGTATCTATCTGTGCCTCTCTGTGTCTCTCGTGTCTACCCATCTCTCTCTTCCATCTCTATCTACCTCTCTGTCAATCAACTCCTATCTATCTACCTGTCCATCGACTATTTGCCAGTCCTCCCTGATCTATGTCTCTTTATCTAGGTGAACCATCATCTAGACCTGTCAATCACGTATCCACCTGTGCATACCATCTCTCTACGTCTACTTCTCCATCAGCTACTACCCATCGGTATCTGGGCCTCTGTCATCTGTCACCTGCCTTCTACCGCCTCCCTAAGATTCATACCTACCTGTCTGTCTAGCACTTACTGATGCTTGTCTGTCACCTGTCCCTGTATCACCTGTTCACCTCTCCATCCTCGCCTGCTACCAGCATGTGCTCTACATACATTGATCCAGAGCATCTAAACACACAGGTCGCACTTTGGCCAGGCACTCCGCGGGGTGCCCGATGGCTGTCTATCCTAGAGATTCTTCCAGGTAAGCAGAAGCACTGGGGAAGCTGATGGTGTGTGCTCATGCCCAGCAGGGTGGGTCGCGCACCCTACAAAACCTCAGTCGTACTTGAGCAGACTCACATTCCCTTACCATCTGGTCCTTTCTTGGGATCCCTCTGATTATAACCCAAAGCGTCTAATAAGCAGTTCCCTCCGCTATCGATGGGGTTGCACCGGCCATCAGGACACACACCTGGGATGCCATTGGGAGCCGGGGCGAGGGGAAGGGTGAACTCGGTGGGTGCAGGAGGGGTTGGCTTCCCCTGAGGAAGAAGCAGGTCTGTTATTTACTCTGAGGATGTCACCATCTGGGGAGCAAATAACTGTATTTAAACCAGTGCCCTTGGGGAAAATGCACAGCTAAATATACATCCGAGATGGCTCCATGACCATGCATTCCAAGTCTGCAGCCTCCACATATCACTGCCTTCAAGATGGCGGGAGGGAGGTTCACCTGAGTGAGTCTCCAAAAAAAGTGCTACACCCCCCTCCGATTTGGGAGCAGAAAAAAACCATGCTTTGCCCGTGAAGGGCATGTCCCTGACTCAGAAAAGACCTTCCTAATCTCTAAGTTAGGCGGTGGCCAGAAACACAAGAGAGGCTACTTGATGACTCAGCCTCCCCCTGGCCTCGCTCTTCAGGGAGAGGTTTCCAGGGAAATTCCGGTCCTCCCAGGACATTGTCCTTTTCCACTGGAATCTGTGCTGGGGAGCTCTTCATCTCCAAGTTGAGAGGCCAGATGTTGGCAGAGACTTACTGGGTGTGTTGTAGGGGACATTGGAAGCCCCGTGACTATGGAGAGCAGTTAGAGCGTTGTATCTCCTAATTTTCCCGTATCTCATCACACTCAAGAGGTTGCAACACAATTTGCTGCAGCCTCCGGCATTTCTATGAAAGAAGGACGAGGAAGATCGAGTGGGATTTCTCTCCTCTGAGGGGAGGGACCCATTATTATCTTAACAAGTCCCCAGCGTGCAAGATGCACATCATTAATATGAAGATGTCCGGCTTTCCCAGGACGATGTCCTCTGCCCACACGTGGCTGGCTGTGCTGGGCGGATGACACACCCTCTTCATTGGACTTCTTGACAGCTGGCCCCTCGCCTCTGCTTGTTTCTGTGCTCTGTCTTCTGCCTGTGTGACTTGAGTCAGAAGAGTGAGTGCATGCACAGGGGGAGGGATGGATGGGTGGAAAAATAGGTATATGATGGATAGTTGAATGAATGGACGGATGGACGGATGGATGGATGGGTGGATGTATAGATGGATGGATGGGTGGGTGGGTGGATGGATGAATGGGTGGATGGATGGATAGATGGATGGGTGGATGGATGAATGGGTGGATGGATGGATGGGTGGATGGGTAGCTGGATGGGTGGATGGGTGGATGGGTAGCTGGATGGGTGGATGGGTGGATGGGTGGATGCATGCACGGGTGGATGGATGGATGGGTGGATGGATGGATGGGTGGGTGGGTGGATGGGTGGGTGGATGGATGGATGGATGGGTGGGTGGGTGGATGGATGGGTGGATGGGTGGGTGGATAGGTGGATGGATGCATGGGTGGGTGGATGGATGGATGGGTGGATGGGTGGATGGGTGGGTGGATGGGTGGATGGATGGGTAGGTGGATGGATGGGTAGGTGGGTGGGGGATGGGTGGATGGATGAGTGGATGGGTGGATGGATGGATGGGTGGATGGATGGATGGATGGATGGGTGGATGGGTGGGTGGATGGATGGATGGGTGGGGGATGGGTGGGTGGATGGATGGATGGATGGGTGGATGGGTGGATGGATGAGTGGGGGATGGGTGGGTGGATGGGTGGATGGATGGATGGTGGGTAGGTGGGTGGATGGATGGATGGATGGATGGGTGCATGGGTGGATGGGTGCATGCTTAGGTGGATGTGTCGGTGGGTGGGTGGATGGATATTAGAAAATTAGGTTGCACATTGGAAGTTTGGCAGGAACACAGAAAAGAAAGGTGGGGGTGGATCTCAGGAAACTTGAAGGGTGATCAGATGAAGAAAGGTACCTGGGAGTAGCTGGAGGGGAGGGAGGGGAAGACTGGGATGGGACATTGGCCATGTCACATTGTCACATTCTGTGCATGCAGGAATACGTAGCACCACATCCCACCCTTATGCACAACTATCATGCACCAGTATAAAAAATGTGCCAAGCAAAATTTAAAAAAAATAAATAAAAATGAGTGATCTGGGAGAAACTAGGGCCCGAGTTTCCCTGGATACTTTTGTCCTCTGTGGCACAGGCTGTGTTTGGGGTGGCAATGCAGACTCCATGTTTGTGGCACAGAGGACACCTCCCTTCTCCTGAACTTGCACAGCCGGACGGCTGGATGCCCAGGAAATATCAGGGCTCCTGCAACTGCAGCTTGTCTTGTCTTCTTTAGCTGAATCCCGAGGGCCTGGCTAGTAGCAGAGAAGACGTGAGCTTCTCTGAGTGGTGTCCTTGGGCCAGCAGGAGGGGACAGTCCCCTGCAACACTCAGGACCCTGATTGTCTCCGTCCTGGACGACACATGCAGGTCCCATTTCCTCTCCTGAGGTTTATTGCTTTGACGATATTTGGCAACAATACCCAGTTAATATTTCCAGAAATTTCCGTCTCTCCCAAAGGAGCCCTGGACCCACAGGGCCATCTCTTCCTCTCGGCTCTGCTGCTACAACCTGAGCTGTTCTGCACATTTCATATCAATGTCTGCACGGGGTGGTCTTTGGAGTCTGCCTCCTTTGAATTGCTTAGTTTTATTTTTTCTTTCTTAGTATGTTTTTGAAGCCAGGATTTTTGCATGTCTGCTCATTTCTCATGAATCCCCAAGGTGCCACCACGTGACGCTGCGCATCAGAAGCTAAGCTGGCTGCTGGCCCTCTCTGTTCCTTAGTATCTCTTCGCCCTTCTCGCGATGGCCTCGGACCCTGCTGACTGCAGCGGAGTGTCCCATCTCTGTACCTTTGAGTTTCTTTAATTTGAGGTTCCACGTAGAAGGGGGTTTATGCCAGGCACAGAAAAAATATATATATATATATATATTGCATAAACCCCTTGATATTTAGTGTTGATCAGAGCTAGAACCTTCCACTGTCCTGTTGTGTGCAATTCCAACCAGGTTGGGAAAAATGATCAAGGTTTTCCTTCTTGGTAAGAGTTTCCTTCTTGGTAATTGAATGAAGCTTCCATTAAATCTACCAGCTTCTTAAAACCTCCTGCAGGGACGTAGGTTATAAATTCTTTAAAATATATGTGATTAGAAACAGCTGGACATACTATAGGGAAACCTGCAAACCCATGTTTACAGCAACAGAATTCACGACAGCCAAGCTGTGGAACCAGCCCAGGACCTGTCACCGATGAGTAGATAAAGAAAATGTGGTGTATATGCGCAATGGAATATTACTCAGCCAGAAAGAAGAATGAAATCATGGCATTTGCTCATAAATGGATGGAACTGGAGATCATCGGGCTAAATGAAAGAAGCCAGACTCAGAAGTCAAGGGTTGGATGTTTTCTCTCACATGGGGAGGGAAGAAAATGACATTGGGATTTCTGCGTGTTCTAGTAGAGCATCCGTGATGTGGAACTCTCTGTCCTTTACCAACTTGAGGACAGGTTCAGACGTGGCCAGTCCCCAAGCAGGAAAAGTACGATGTCTCAGTCAGTGTGTGCTGCTATAACAAAATAACTGAGAATGGCTGATTTATAAAGAGCAGAATCTGGTTTTCTCAGATGTCTGCAAGATGAGAAGTCAGGATCAACGCAGGAGCTGACTCGGTGTCTGAATGGACTTTACAGCTTCTTTCTGTGTGGCCATGTGTTGGAGGGAAAAAGGGCCCAAGGGTACATTGTTCCATTGAGCCCTTTAGGATTCATTTTCTTCTGAGATTCATTTCTCATGTCCCCTGCAGGTGGTGGGCAGCTGGTGCCCGATGCCACAATCTCTTGATGGGCCTTCCTTTCCCTGAAGCATGAGTATGATCTTTGATTTCCTCCTAATCACCGTAACAGGGTGTCCCTTTGTAAGACTGGCCCTGTTTTGATCCACCCTCTTGGTAACTTAGACAAAGCAATCTTCCAGAGGGTAAGCTTCACCAGAGAGAGGGACAGGGGCCACCTTTAGGAACAGAGGTGCTCCATCTAACTACTCAAAATTCTGCCAATGTTTACATGAGTGAGCTTGGGTATGGTCCTTTCCCCAGATCCTTCATCGCTTGAGACCCATCTCTAGATAATACCTCGATTGCCAATGTGTTGCTTGCTAATCAAAGGATGCTGTTAATTAATAGCCAATTTGGTGATACACAAAAACTATAATACACACGTATTTTAGGAGCTTTTTAGTTTGCAATGGTTTTTATTTGTTACGCAGCAGTAGCTAACCCATACACTCTATAACAAATTCTGCTCTGGATCCTGCTACCACCTTGATATATAAATCCAGGTCTGTCTCTCAATATATTTACACCTTAGTGCATAAATTTGCAATCAGAGGGGTTGATGGACCTCCAGCAAACCACTTCTCTGGGATTCAACACGCTCAACTCTCTTAGAAAGAGGCCTCAGGGTTTGCAGCGTTGAAATCCACCAGTGGCATGGGAACAGGCTGTGGAAAACATGACCCTTCCCGGGAACTGAGGAGCTTGACATGATTTTACGACTCTCCTCGTGAAATAAAAATCGGCATGAATGACTTCTGGGTGGATTCAAATGCTTTGGCGAATTTCCGTCTTGGAAATTGTACCATTTTATACTTTGAGTTGGAAAGGCTGAGCTGAAAAGGAAAAAAAAATAGCCCAGAATGGAAAAAAGCCATATAAAAGCTTTCCTGTAGGATGCATTTTTCTGAAGCGAAATCAGACATTCGTGCCCTTGAACAGAGCAGCACTGGGGTATTGTATTTTGTTTGCTTTTCGTTGAGTATTATTCTGTTGTCATTGTGCCCAATGAAACTGTATCTAAAGGACTTCCATGTTAAGGTCCTGAGTTGTACTGAGGAAGATTTTCTTGGGATAATTACATGAATGAAAAAAATCTGGGAGAAGTGATAAATGTGGGGAACCCCGATTACCATTTATTTGGGGACATCAGACTCTTCTGTACCACTTACACTTGCAACATAGGTTTATTCTTTGCTTTCTGAAGAATTTTGCATGTGCATACACCAGCATGCTCCAGCATGACTCTAGATGGGCACAGCATTGTCACTTATAGGGAATAAGCAATGGGGACAGATTCCCTGCTTTCAAACGTAGCCCCATTCAGTTATCATCTCTGTCTCTGTCTCTGAGTGACTTTTCCTTAATGTGTCCATCAGCGGGTTGGAGAAAGTAGACAAGAGACACATCTCCAGATCCGTGCACACAGTGTGCTCAGAATTTGGTCCGTCCAAGCATCTATATTGGTAATAATACTTCAATGAACTACAGGACCGTAGGGGAACCAAGCCACAAAATAATTCCATTTCTATTCTCAGGTGATGGAGAACAGGTCTAGAAAATAGAAATGGTGGCCTTGAATGATTTTTAATCTCTTCACTTTTGAGGTGGGATGCTTTTTATTTGGCATGTGAAGGTGGGTTCTAAACTCTAGAGCCCTTGAAATGGAGGAAGTTCAGTTCCCAGCTCTGGTGAAAGGAGATAAATGGCTGGGATTAACGCCATCCATTAATTCCACTTGGGAAAAACAAAATGGCAGCCAAAGTAGATCCACTAGTCCAGCTGGTTCTGCCAAGCTTCAAAATCTCTACCTGGAGGCCTCAGGGACGTGTGATTGACAGTCACATGGACAGGCCTCTCCCATTCAGATGTCTGACCCGGGGTTGGGGGTCCCTGTAGTGGGTGTGATCCATTGCATCTGAAATGGCTCTGTTTCCAACAAAGCTTGTCTCCTGAGGCTCAGGGGCTTCGAATTCGGCCTATCAATGTAGAACAGGACGAGATTCCGACCCTACCACCCTGGTAACCAGTGCAAACCACAGAGGTCATTGGCACTCAGATTATGCACCATGTTGGGCAACGTTCTCCTCTAATTCCAGATATTCATCAGCCCCAGTGGAAACCCTAGACCCAGGAAGCCACCCCATTTGTTGACCTCTCCATTTCTTGCTCTGTGTTTGAATGCCACAGGTTCATAGCAACCTTGCAGGAAACTCTGATCTTACCTAGACTGGTAGGATCGAGGGCTGAACTTCCCTCTCCTTCCTGCCCCCATTCAGACCAGCTGAAGAGAAGCCAAGGAGTCTCATAAAAAGAGATGCAGAAGAAGATTCTGAAGTCCCAGGGTGACCCGCAGACAAATCAAACAGATATCTGTTTTCCTAGGACAGGAATAAACTAAAATACTACATCAACATTTTCAGATACAATAGATTTTTTTTAATGGAGAAAATGTGGGCATCTCAGTGGCCTAAAAATCAAGACTCTAAAAAAAAAAAAAGAAAAAAGAATCTTATTCCTACCATTGCAAAACAATTTGTTGCAAAACAATTCTACTATTGCAAAAAATAAAAATAAAAAAGTAGAATGTCCTTATTATAAAAGAAGGAACTAGGTTCATCCAGACAGATTTATTTATTATTTTTTTAATGTTTGGCTTTAAGAATTTCCAGATTTTTTTTTTAATCGACAGCACGCTGTAAAGTTAGATTCCATTTCTGCAGACGCAGTGTCACTTGGACGGACTGAATGACTGTCACGAGAAGATGTCCGGTGTCTGCGAGGGTGATGGCCACCACCCACGAATGCATAATTTGGTATTAACCAGTCGCTTTCTCAATGGGGCCAAAGAATGTCTTCTGGCAAATTCCATCGAGCCCAGTTGCGATGCCTGGGATTCCTCCTTATTCCCTTTGTCTCTGATTTTTATTTTACTTTATTTTATTTTAAGTTCCTGGCAAATGAAACTGGTTGAAAGTTCAACTGAGGGAAAACCAACATGGCGGCCATGGATTCCCACCCTCCATCCTGGAGATGCTTCTCCTAAACCACGTCCCTCTGTTGACCCATGAAGCCAAATGGATTCTAAAAATGGGTCTCCTTTCCATCAGCACCTCGGACCCAACGTCTTCTTGAAGCTTTGGACAGAGGGCCACTCTGGACGGTAGATTCTTATTGAGAAATTGCACAAGAAATCCAGGACCTGGTGTATGGACACTGGGATTCTTGGGACATCCGCCATTTCTGGAAATCAAAGCAATGCATATGGAGCCCGCGTGCAGCCCCCGTTGGACAGACTGGCTGTGTTCTGGAAGCAGGAGGTCTGCAGGGTGTACCCAGCTGCTTCCAGACCCCGGAGGGTGACAAGGAGAGCGCTATGGATGTTCTTTCCAGCAAGAAGCACAAATTGCAAGCTTGACCTGGGACCCAGGGGCTGGGGAAGCGTTTAGCTCTCTCTGTCCCTCTTTTCCTTCCAAGTTCCCATCGATCCCAAGGGCAGCTCCAAGTGTTCTCCTTCTTGCTTTTGCTCCTACAAATGGGAACGTTGGATGCAAACCGGAGATGTTTCACCTGAGTGTGTTCATCTCAAAAGATTATGATGCTCGGGAGGCTGAGGCAGGAGGATCGGGAGTTCAAAGCCAGCCTCAGCCAAAGCGAGGCCCTGAGCAGCTCAGTGAGGCCCTGTCCCTAAATAAAATGCAAAATAGGGCTGGGGACGGGGCTCAGGGGTCAAGGGCCCCTGAGTTCGATCCCTGGTACCAAAAATTAATAATTATTATTATATTATTCCATGTGGAAGCCGTAGCATCTGTCCACCCTGATGGGTTTGCAAAACGGCACAGTCTGTGGTCAAGCCCAGAATCTCAAGTGGGCATTGGCACAGATCTCCAGGGCTGCAAATGTGATTTCTTCAGGGAGTGCATTCTGAGCTGTCTCCAAAGGCATCTGTAGCCCATCAGAGGGACAAGCCACATGTCACAGAGGTGTCCAATGCACAGGACCCCGGATCTCTCACATTGGGTGAAGGACGGACACCAGGCGTGGTCTTCCGAAAACCGAGAAGAACCGGTGGAAAAATCCATCAATTACTGTGAAGCTACTGCCCGGATCTGTGTTAGTGAGGAGCCAGCCGATGGGTCTAATTCCTTCCAGATGTTTCCTTGTACAAACAACGGGAGTTCAGTCTCTCTGCGATGACTCACCGCCCCGCCGGCTCTTTATTGGGCCGGCCGGCTGTGCTGTTCCAAATGCAAACCTCAACTCTGCAAAAGGCCTTCCACTTTCGAAATTCCCCTTGTCTTACTGTGCTCAGCTCCTTGCAAAAAAAAAAAAAAAAAAAAAAAAAAAAAGTCTTAATTAATCACACATGTGGCTTCGGTGGCAATATCTCCTATGACTAACAGGGAACTCAGGGAAATAATACACCGCCCCCCACCGCCCCCATGCCGTCAGGGTGGCAAGTCCTGAACAATTCTACTGAGTGGCAGAAAGTCTTGCAATGAGGCAGCAGCTTGATTCATCTCAGATCATTCCTTTCTACAATCATGAAGCTGATTTTCTTCCTTTCTTCAGCTTGCAGAGGGCGTCTGAGGCCCTGTGGGCTGCTCCAGGCAAACACCACAGCCCCTCCACCCTGAATGATTGACAGCTGATGCCCCCAGCTCTGGGCTGCAGCCCAAGGTCCAGGCGGGGCCGACCGGGGTCAGCTAAGGCTGCTTCCTGCTCCCAGAGGGGCCTTCTCCTGGGTCCTCCATGGTGGAAGGGCAGGGAGCTTTGGGGTCTCTATTATAAGGACCTTCATCCATTTTATGGGCTGCACCCCATGAGCTCAGCCCTCCCAGAGGCCCCCTGCACACCAGCACCTGGGTAAGGGGTCAACACACCACCTTTGACTTGTGTGGTTGCATGAGGTTCCTGCTGCCATGTTGGTTTGGGGCATTTATTGCAGGAGGCTCAAGCTGCCATATTGGTTTGGGGCATTGCCTACGTGAGGTTCCTGCTGCCATTTTTGTCCAGGGCATTTATTGCATGAGGTTCCTGCTGCCATGTTGGTTTGGGGCATCTATTTGGTGAGGCTCCTGCCGCCATATTGGGTTGGGGCATTTATTTCATGAGGTTCGAGCTGCCATATTGGTTCAGGGAATTCCGAGATCAATGGGCCCTTTTTGAGGTTGAAAGGCCAGAGGAATGGAACTGCACCCTTTAGCTTTCAGAGTCGGGGGTGCGTCTGCCAAGGGCACCCACCCGAGGGCCCCTGGCATGGCCAACATCAAGGAGTTGTGCCCCGTGGCTAGTGGAGGGGTCTGGTACCTCCTGATGGTCCATTAGGGCCCCTTAAATGATTGACAGCTGATGCTCCCAGCTCTGGGCTGCAGCCCGAGGTCCAGGTGGGGCAGCCAGGGGTCAGCTGAGGCTGCTTCCTGCTCCCAGAGGGCGCCTTCTCCTGGGTCCTCCATGGTGGATGGGCAGGGGGCTCTCAGGTCCCTTTTATGGGCTGCACCCCAAGAGCTCAGCCCTCCCAGAGCCCCACCTCCAACACACCACCTGGGTGAGGGGTCAACTTGGAAATGTGGAAGGACCTGGAGATGCCGCAGGGTTTGGAGGGGACCCAGATAGCGTGGGCAGGTGGAGCCAGGAGGCAGGTCAACATCAGCTGAAATACAAAGGCCCCAGCCCTTGAAGCCCCGGTCAGCTCCTGCAGTGAGGGATCAAGTTGTCAATAACTGAGGATTTATTTTTCCATTTCTTCCAAATAGTGCCGTGTCCCTTTGGGTGCAAAACTCAAACATCTTTCTAGTTTGGGTTGAATGTTATTTTATACTAATCTCTTTGTCCCTGTGTTTTTCCCTTAATTTATTTTGGTTTATTTGTTTGTCTTTGATCTGGTTAAAAAAGTCTCCTCTTTGTATGGATCTACCTGCTTGATTTTTCCCAGTACCAGGGATCAAACCCAGGGGTGCTGAACCCCTGAGCCCCGTCCCCAGCCCTTTTTTATATTTTATTTTGAGACAGGGCCTCCCTAAATTGCTCAGGGCCTCATTAAGGGCTGAGGCTGGCCTCCAACTTGTGATCCTCCTGCCTCAGCCTCCCTACCTGCTGGGATAACAGGCCTGCCCCACCACGGTGCCTGGTTATTTGTGTTCCGTGATATAAAACTGATATGTCTTGGTTTTTTATCTTGGTCCATATTCCTCGGCTGTTTGGGAGAAAAACTGCGCTTCCTGTTTTCACTAAAGATAGTCTACTTAACATGCCTGGTCATATAAACAGGAAAAAAAAACACACACACACAAAGTGAACATTTTTACCGTCTTCCCAAGAACGTGCATTTTCCCAACTCTGCTCCCTTTCTCTGCAAGAAGTTATTCTGAGCCTTCCAGTAGAGTCCCAGTTTCCTTTTCTACCCTCAAAACTGGACTGATCTTATCGGTGATCTTATCACTGGGCGACAGATGTAAACCCAACTGCAAACACTTCCTGTTCCTCTTTATTCAAAGACAATCACACAGCCCAGGGGTTTCTCAGCCGAGAAGGTCCCTTTGCGGACGGCGTTGAGGCCCGACCTCCCTGCCTCCCTTCCTGAGGTGCAACCTCTGAGACTCGCCCGGGGTTGGTGCAGCCCTGAGCAGGAGACGCAGACGGGCGGCCCCTTTCCGTGGAACTCTCCCAGGGCTTGGTGACATTGTTCCCAAGCCCCGCGGAGGTCAGCCAGGAGGCTGGGGGCACCTGAGCCATTCTCCCTGACTATTTTCAGCCTTCCTGTTTCTGTTCCAGCCTCTACTGCAAGAATCGAGCTGCCTGTCCACGTTCTGGTGACAATTGGCCTTTGATTTTCCTATGTCTTAGCACTTTTTTTTTTTTTTTAAATGTGAAGCACTTTTTGGGAACTTTGCATTTTGAAATCACTGTGGAGTCCAAAGTGTTGCAAGAGTTTGACAGCAAATCCCTGTGTTATATCAGAAACTAATTCTCGCCCTGTCTCTCTCTTGCTCTCAAAATCTGGACTTCAAAGGGGACTGTATTGAAAGTGACTGAGAAAAGCGAAGTCATTTGAGAGTCAAAGCCAAAAAAAAAAAAAGAACATTCTCTTTCTTTCTTTTTGGATTTTGAACCAGCGATTGAACCCAGGGTTGCTCAACCACTGAGCCACATCCTCAGCCCTTTTTATTTATTTTTATTTATTGTTCTAATTAGTTAAACAGGACAGTAGTTATTTTTTTTTTAATTTTGAGACAAGGTCTTGCTAAATTACTGAGGCTGGCCTCCCACTTGCAATCCTCCAGCCTCAGCCTCACCGAGTCACTGGGATGATAGGCGGGCACCACCATACCTTGCAAATCCAAGCCTTGTAATAGGTCACTTGCAGATACATCCCCATCTGCTGTGGTCCCTGGCTCTGATTGAATGCACAGGGGCATCTCCGGATTAGCTTTTTCTTCCTTTTTATGTTTCACTCATTCTTCCCCCAAGTTATTCACCCACTCGATACAATGGACACAGCTTTGCAGACTCTCAGATGGTTCGGGAAACGTCTGCGGATGTAAAAGTATTGCGATTTGCATGCAAAGATGAAAATATTTTTTTAAAAAAGATAAGAGATGTACAAAATGGAATACTACTCAGCCATAAAATGGAAGAAACTTCTGTCAAACTTGCCCTGTGCTGTGAGCAGACCTCTCCTTAGGTGTTGTCACCACCTTGTGACAGCAAGGATCCTCCCGACAGTGCTCAGCCACGAGTGTCCCCTGGATCTTGCTACCAGGCAGCTCTGACCACGGAGGTCTTGCTGGGAGCCTGGTGGCCTGCATTGCCATCCAGCCCGGAGTTAGGAAGCGATGTCTGAGGAGGTGAGCAGCTGCGCATCAGGCTGGAGCAACGGAGGCATTTTTGTGCTTAGAGAAAGCAGGCTGCTCTACCCTCTTGGAGCCCCCGAGGCCTCTGTCCTGCGAAGGCCACTCTCCGGTCCCTGCAGGAGGTGGCCGTTCCCCTCCACGGGTCTCTAAACCGCCATGGAACTCACAGGGGCACCTTTGAGTTGGTGTCTGGTGCCCTGCTGTTTGCAGACATTCCCAGAAACACCTTGCTCCTGGTACTCAGGAATGCACCATGGGCCGACCTGTGTGTTTGCAGAGTCTGGCTTCCTTTAGCTCAGCATGATGGTCTCCAGTCCCCTGCATTCACCAGCAAATGGCCTGATTCTATCCTTCTTCGTGACTCAATAATATTCCATCATGTACATATACACATCACATTTTCCTTTTAAAAAAAAATAATAAACTATTTTTTTTTAATTGCTGCTGGATTTAAGCTACTTCAACTGCATCTTGAGGACTCCACCAAGGCCCAAGCATTCCCTAGGTCCCTCTCGCTGGTACCCGTGCTGCAGGAGTCACTCTGTTACCTGGAGACAGAGCCCTGAGCTCTGAGCCGTGCGCATCCAGAGACGCAGACCCCGCTCCCAGGAGCCTACGTTGCAATAAAAGGGAAAACGGGGGAGCGCCCCCTCATTCCTCCGGGCCTGGGGCGAAGGCCCGTTTGCTGTCCAAGGGGAAAGGTGTGAGGGACTTCCCCTCGCTCTCTCCCTCCGCCTTGCGTTCCGGGACCTGCCCTCGGGGGTCGTTAAGTTCCCAGATACTTGCAGTAAGTGTAAAAAAGGGAGAGAAAGGGGGGAAAGGGCCCCTCGTCTGGATTTTTACAGCTACAACTGCTGGTTTTATGGGATTATGGCCCTGCAGGGAGGTTCTCACGGGCCTGGGGAGGGGAAGACCGCGTGGGGTTCTTTAGCTTCCGATCTTGCACATGGCCCCGACCCCATGCCCTTCAGGATACCCAGAGTGTTGATCAAGGACAGAGCCTGACAAGGTGGCGCACGCCTGTCACCCCGGGAGGCCGAGGCAGGAGGATCGCAAGTTCAAAGCCAGCCTCAGCCACAGCGAGGCCCTAAGCAACTCTGGGAGACCCTGTCTCTGAATCAAATGCAAAAAAGGGCTGGGGACGGGGCTCAGGGGTCGAGTGGCCCTGAGTTCCATCCCCTGTATCAAAACATAAATAAATAAATACGTTGGACGATGAGATGTGAATCCAGATCATGGAATATGCATGAGAAAGCAAATTACTACGAATAGGAAATTCATCTCCATCCTGAGAAGAAGAATCAACTGGATGCTGAAATCAAAAGACCTCACTACAACAATTAGAGGAGGGAAATTTTATTTTGTCTCAGGGTTTCCGAGGTCCAGTCCCTGGTGGCTGACTCCATGGCTCTGGCCCAAGGGGAGCAGAACAAGATGGCGGCAGGGCCTGGAGGAGGAGAGCAGCTCAGGACAGGGCACCAGGGAGCAGAGAGAGCTCTGCTCACCAGGGACAGGACAGAGACCCCAGAGGCACAGCCCAGGGACCCCCTCCTCCAGCCACACCCCACCTGCCTACCGATAGTCCATCCAAGTGGATTAATCTACCTTTAGACTACACCTCTCAATTACCCAACTATAGCAACCATAGTTCATAATAAAGTAACACACATTTCAAAAATATGGACAATTATCATTTGTGAAATCCAAAGAAATATGCAGAGAACATCTCTTGAGTCTCCCTAACAACAACAAAATGCTGTCCCCACCAATGTCTCTTCAGGACTAGATGGTGGACACCGATGTCCCACATGTCAGGAAAAAGAAATGCAAATGTAACTCTAAAGAGTTCAAATAAAATATTAAAACTAACCTGAAACGAGCCTGGTTTTCATTACCGCGACCGATGGGTGACTTTTCACGGTATCGACTATAAAATGCTTGTTAAAGAACAAGTTCAACGTGGTTGAACTGGGCTAATTAGCATGACCATTATACATTGGCTGACATGAGCTAATTAGCATAACCTTTACGGATTGGCTGAACTGGGCTAATTATGCATTGGCTGACATGGGCTAATTAGCATAAGCCTTACGGATTGGTTGAACTGGGCTAATTAGCATAAGCATTATACATTGGGCTGACATGGGCTAATTAGCATAAGCCTTACGGATTGGTTGAACTGGGATAATTAGCATAAGCATTACTCCTTGGCTGACATGAGCTAATTAGCATAAGTTTGTGCATTGGCTGACCTTTTTCTTTATCTCTGTTCCCAAACCTTTCCTGCAGTTGCCTGTTGTTTTTAAACTCATTGTTTCTCTTGTCACTTGTACCAGTTCACGGGGTCAGTGTGATCATTAATGCACATATACAAGGTCCAGGGATCAAACGGGAGCAGCCGGTACGTCCAATCCCTTTCTTTTTAAATTTGTAATTTCAATTTATTTTTAAGAGATACACAAAACCAAAAAAAGCTGGGCGTGTTCCTGGAGTTCCATGGGATGCTGTGACATACGACTACAGCACATCGATTGTGCAGATTTGGGCACATATGTCAGACAGCTTCAGGGCAGGGTTTGCTTTGATTGGCAGGGGGCCTCAGGGGGACTGATAGACGACTCTCACGGTCAGATTCCAGGTAGGCCTCACAGATTGCACTCCTGCACTGTACTTGGAGAACCTAAGGTGCTTTGGGTATTTAGAGCAGCACAATTCACAGTAGCTATGCTATGGAGCCAACTTAGATGCCCTTCAACAGATGCATGGATAAAGAAAATGTGGTGCATAGACATGATGGAATATTATGCAGCCATAAAAAAGAATGCCTTTGTGACCTTGGCCAGTAAAGAGATGGATCTGGAGACTACCAGGCTAAGTGAAATAAGCCAATGGCAAAGAAGAAGAAGAAAGAAAAATCAAAAGGTCAAATGTAACCCCCAGTAAGTGGAAGGGAGGGGATAGGAAAAGGAAAGACAGTGGAATGAAACTGACCTCATATACCTACGTACATATATGAATATTCCACAGTGAATCCCACCATTGTGTGTATCCCACATGACACTAATTTAAAAAAAATCTATAATAGCAAAATAGTCAATAGAGGGAAGGGAAGGGGGGAGGGAGGAGAGGGAACTGGAATCCCTGGGGACTGAATGACAACAAATTATGATGCATGCTAATTGTAAGGCTCTGAGCCAGTGTATCTTCGCCGACACAGGGAAGGCCCACCCTCCTGTGGGTCCAAGGACCTGCACATTCAAGACGAGCCATTTCCTCCCCTCCTTCCATGAACCACAGGAGCCTGAAAACACCAGCGGTGAAGATGTCCAGTGCTTTCTCTCTAGAAAACCAAATGATGTCAAAATGAATCCTACTGTCATGCAAACTAAACAGAGCCAGTATGAATAATTAAATAAATTAAAATGTGCACAAATGGTTTTAAAGAAAAAGTAACAATTTCAGCGCCAGTCTGTCTTTGACCCCAGTGGAGGTCACTTGGGACAAACACTTGGTCCTATTTTTCATTCTCCTGCGTTAAAAAGTGACCATGCATAGGAAGGATGTATGCATGAGTCCCCGCATTTGGTACGTGCATGTGCTAAAACCTGCGATTATGAGCGCAACCTAAGGTTTTCATACCTATTACTTGTGCAATGGCTGACATGAGCTAATTAGCATAAGCTTTGTGCATTGGCTGACGCATGCTGATTACCATAAGCTTTACAGATTGGTGGAACTGAGCTAATTAGCATAAGCATTATCCCATTGGCTGACATGAGATAATTAGCATAAATATTGCACGTGGGCCAACCTTAGCTACTTAGCATAAGCATTGTGCGTCGGTGGTCCGAGCTAATTAGCATAAGCATTGTACGTTGGCTGGCCGGAGCTAATTAGCATAAGCTTCCCAGTCTAGTTTCTCCTTTTTCGTGTGTGGTGAGAATATTGCTCCAGTTGGCAAATCGGCAACACATTTCTAGCTAGAATCGACGTGTTGGGTAATGAATCTCTTGCATTTCGTCTTCACGTCTAATTTAAAGCTTGTTGACCTCACCCACCCCCGTTCCATCTATAATTAATCCATAAACGAATTGCAAGGCGCTGAGCCAGGGTATCTTCGCCGACACAGGGAAGGCCCACCCTCCTGCGGGTCCAAGGATCTGCGCATTCAAGAGGAGCCATTTCCTCCCCTCCTTCCATGAACCAAACACCAGCGGTGAAGATGTCCAGTGCTTTCTTTCTAGAAACCAAAATGTAATGGAAAGGCGGGATCTCAAGAAAACAGAAGGGGGCATCTGCAGACCAGAGTTGGAGGCCCAAGGGGCAGGGAGAGGGGAGAGGAAGATCTGGGGAGGGAAGTGGACCAGCAGCTCAGGAGGCTGAGCCAGGAGGATCGCAAGTTGGAGGCCAGCCTCAGCAACTTAACAAGGCCTAAGCAGCTTAGCAAGACCCTGTCTCAAGATTTAAAAAAATAGAAAGGACTGGGGATGTGGCTTAGTGGTTAGCACCTTGGGTTCAAACCCACAGGTGGTGCTTAAAATTAAATTTAAAATTAGTTTGCCTTGCTAGGTGGCACTGTCACAGAGTGGGGGCCTTCCAGGAAACCGAGGGAGCAAGAAGATCTCTCTTCAAATCCCAATTCTTGCCATCGAGTCAGCAAGACGTCAGACCTGTCACTCAGAGTGACAGGTAGGAGAGTATTGAAGGGATAGGAAGGGGAGGGGACACTCTCAAGGGACAGAGGGGGTCCTCTCAGAGAGGACAGGGACAGTGTGCCCCTCCTGCCCTCCAGTTTTATTGGGGTCCCAGGGAAGTTCCCAGAGAGCCCCACCCAGGTCCCCTCCTGACTTTGACAGACAGCAGGGTGACATCACACTCTCCAGTCCCCACGGCCATGGCCACTCTGGGTCACCCTGGCCCCTGCTGCCTGGTTCTCAGTGGAACTTGTTCTTGCAGATTTTAGGGTTGGAGGAAGGATCCTGGTCCCCCTGGGTCCCGGGACCTGGTCTGCGTCAGGGTCCCAGAAGTCCCCCCTTCAGGGTCACGTGGCTCCTCTCAGGGACGTGACTTCCCTCCTGCATGTCCCCTGCAGGTCACAGGTGGTGTGTGAGGTGGAGGCTGTGCCCGGAGGCCAGGCAGGGCTGCAGGTCCAGGGCTTCTGGGAAGGAGGCTGTGGGGTCAGCACCGGGGGCCATCAGGGGGCCTCCTTGTTCTCTGGAATGTACTCGACTGTAATTGCTACTAAAAAAAAAAAAAAATTGGCCGGGGAAGCGATGCGAGATAAAACTTAATTTGCTGCCGCGGGCGTGTGGCTCTGTGCTCAGAGATGATTTATTTCTGTGCCTGGCCCCAGCTAGCAACAGCTTGGCGCTCTCCTATCTGTGCTTTGGGGCTTATGAGATGGCGCGGGGTTTCAAGGCCTTGGAGAAGCGTTGGTGGGCGCCTTGGGTTGGACTCTGGATTTACAAAGCTGGACGGACTCCATCGCAAACAGTGGCCACCCTCAGAATTTGGGGGGGCCCTCTGCCAGGTTGGGCTGGTGATTGAATGGCAGGTGATGAAAAGTGCGGGACAGGCAGCCTTGTTGGAGGAAGTAGGCATGTCCTTGAAGGATCTGTCGGGTCTCAAACCCCTTCCTTCCTGTCTTTCCCTCTGTCCTTCCTGGGCCCCACCATGACGTGAACAGCTCACCCCACCAGCTGCTTCCCACCATGATGGTCTATCTCACCCCACAGAAATACCTTCCCAAATTTTACTTCTCCATTTTCCAGTGAGATTTGAGGAGATAGAATGGCCCTGCTGATGGAGGGGTGCTGGGTCCTGGTCCCTAAATACCATGCATTCACCCTGAAATCTTGCAACCGTGTCCCCATACGTGGTTAAGGTGGCGTCAACCACACTCCCTTTGGAAAAGCCATGCTCCTATGTGAAAAATGACCTGCAAATGGTCCAAGCTTAAGATTTACGTGGTGAATGACAATGTCAATCCATTTGCTGGGGACGTGGCTGAGTCACAGAGAGCCGGCTGCAGGCACCGGGCTCTGGGTTCTGACCCAGCATTGCAAAAATAAAGTGAAATCATTAAATTCAATAATAAAATTAAATATAAACCAAAGGTAACATAAAACAATAAATGCACAGAAATAATTATTTTAATCAATAATTGCTGCATCTTTATTTTTTTTTTAATAGCGATTCCCACCAGTATTTCCCAAGGGAGCATGATCCTACGGAAGCCGTGAGTCACCTGTTTTGAAGGACACTGTCTGTCCACGCTAATGCATGCATACCTGTGGCTACCAATGTATGCACGAGCCCGCTCCTTGCTAAAGACGGCGGCCAGTTCCTCTTCAGCCCTGTGTGGCCCCCTCCGAAGTCTCTTGGGCTTGATCTCTAAGCCCCTTTGGATCCCCGGGGTCTGGGTGTCATGGAAGGGGCCACAGGGTGTTGGCCAAGGTGTATTTTAAACTGGGCTCCGGTCCCAAATGTCCCCTGGCGAATTTCAAATGCAGAATTGCATCGCGGGAAATGAGTGGGTGGAACAGGGTCATGTCGTGGCTCATCTTACTGTTTACCAGGGTGAGGTTGCATTGGGCTCATTAAGGATTCATTAACGAGAAAAATGTGCACACAGAAGTGATCTGGACCCCTCCAGGCGTTTTGGGCTGATAAGGTTCCCTGGGTGACCTCGGGGCCAGTTTCAAATACCACCGTTGGGGCAGAGCTGCCTTCTGCGCAGCGCACCCACCTGAAGGCAAGACTTGCAACATCTGGGCACGTCTGGGTGCTATTTCTAGGTCTTTGGCACCTGCCCCTCTGCATCTGATGGGACCCTGACCACGGTGCATATTTGATTCTCTGCCCACGCAGGGTTTTTTGGAAGCGTCGACAACCTCAGATGCAAGTAGGCACCATGTCAGCCTCTCAGAGTGAAAGGAAATCTGGGGCGCCGTGGACCGTGCCCGGGGTGCTTTGGCTGCAAAGGCAGCCGCCTCATGACTCGGGATGTGAACATGTTCTCCCAAGCAGGGAACCACCTCGTGACTCAGAGTTACCCTGAAGAATTAAAGCCATCTTACGGGCTGCCATACAAGCGTACCATGTTTATAGCAGCACAAGTCACAAAGGCCGAAGTACGGAACCAGCCGAGGAGTGCATCCGTGGATGATGAATGGAGAAAGAAAATGTGGTACGTATACACAGTGGAATATTACTCAGCCATGAAGAGGAGTGAAATGATGGCATTTGCAGGTAAATGGAGGGAGCTGGAGAATCTCATGCTGAGTGAAATAAACGGATCCCCCTCAAAACAAAGGCTGAATGTTGTCTT